>NC_089262.1:24074232-24383048 GCF_963930625.1 Muntiacus reevesi | reverse complement strand
GATGGAGTGTTGTTTTTTAGGTTGTAATTTAGATTTTCTCATCACTCAGAATAAAGTGATTCTAATTCATATAGCACTATAGCTGTGAATATGGTCATGCTCGAAAATAAGATAAACTTCTTGATTTATCAGCAGGAAATAAATGCAAAACTATGAGACTGCTGTATTTCAATTCCAGGAACAGGAGAGGCATGCAGAGTTTGATTTTTGGTGGATAAGCTAGTCCCATGCACTGCAGGGATCCAAAGCCAAGCTCACAACATGAAACTAGTCACTGAAGAGGCCTGTTGGCACCCAGGAACGAAGACTATAAACCATTTGAAACTGAGCCTGATGACCATGAATTTTATGGTTATTGCTCACCTGGGGTAGTGAGAGAAAAAGTGACAAGCATTAAAAGTTGGCTTGGGCCAGGCTCCTTGAGCTACTATATCTCCCTGGTTACCTCTGAAAAACAGCCTCAAGTTGTAATACCCAGGGTTGGGGACAGGCAACTATAAAAATCTCAAGTTGGAAACAGGTTGGTACTGATAAAAAACCACCACCGCCAACACAACAAAAGATAATGTGAAAACTAAAACTTTTTATAATGAGAAAATGAGCTGGCAAATAAAGATTACAAAGCAGGTGAGAAAAAGCAATGGTAAAAATGTAAATTTTTAATTGGAAATGTAAAAAAAAAAAAACATTTATGAAATGAAGCAACTAACAAAGCAATTCACTAGTAGAAAACTTGAAAATGATCTTATAATAAGTGCATGTAAATTACTTAAATAGAACAAAGGGTAAATAAAACACTTACAGGGCACATGATAATAAAAATTAGGAAATGGTATCAAAGTAAAGAATTAAGTAAAATTCCTGGTAAAATAAGATAGAAAATATTATGACTGCAACAGGAAAGGAGGAGGCAGAGGAAAGACTTCCTAAATTAGATCAATTCTAGAGTAGTCACAATCAAAACGAACTGGTCCATTGATTATATCCAAAAGTTCACTCAGAAGTAAGCCAGAAAGATAAAGACCAATACAGTATACTAACGCATATATATGGAATTTAGAAAGATGGTAACGATAACCCTATATGCAAAACAGAAAAAGAGACACAGATGCACAGAACAGAATTTTGGACTCTGTGGGAGAAGGCGAGGGTGGGATGTTTTGAGAGAACAGCATCGAAACATGTATATTATCTAGGGTGAAACAGATCACCAGCCCAGGTTGGATGCATGAGACAAGTACTTGGGCCTGGTGCACTGGGAAGACCCAGAGGGATCGGGTGGAGAGGGAGGTGGGAGGGGGGATCAGGATGGGAAATACGTGTAACTCTATGGCTGATTCATGTCAATGTATGACAAAACCCACTACAATATTGTAAAGTAATTAGCCTCCAACTAATAAAAATAAATGGAAAAAAAAAAAGTTCACTCAGAACATAACAAAGAGATATGAGGAGAATAACATAAAGGTAAATTATGGGTAGATGGCAGAGACATTCACAGATCCCATCAAACAATAGGTGCTCTTGAGTAAAGCATGTAGACAATGGTAGACATGCAATTATTGATGGGGTAATGCTGAGGATTGTCCTGTGTTTAAGAATGGCATCTTGGGAAATCCCTGGTGGTCCAGTGGCTAAGAATTTGCCTTCAATGGAGGAAAAGTGGATTCAATCCCTGGTTGGGGAACTAAGATCCCACATGATGAGGGGAACTAAGATGGAGCACCACAACAAAAGATCCTGCAAGATGCAACTAAGACCCAACACAGCCAAATAAAAAGATATTAAAAAAAAAAAAAAAAAAAAGAATGCCATCTCTTCTCAATTTGGAAGGGCTAGTGAGACCCAAAAAGTTAACTGAAACAAGTTCATATACCTAGATACACATATAGTAAAAGTGGAGGACACTAGTATGGGGAAATATCTTAAAAAAATACCCCCCACAAAATACAAAATTAATCATAACTGTCTGCATGGCACTGAATGACTGGATCTTGTACCTTAGCTTTTTTCCTCACAGAGTTCCACACCTCAGGACTCACACTACTGCCGCATTGGTCTTTTTCATTTCCTTGAGATAGGTCAGTTGTTGTTTTTTTTTTTTTTTAATGCAAGAAAAATAATCATTTTCTATTATCACACTCCTCATAATTAAGCTCTAATTAAAGGTCTATATAGTCAAAGCTATGGTTTTTTCAGTAGTCATCTATGGATGTGAGATTTGGACCATAGAGAAGGCTGAGAAGAAAAGAATTGACAATTTTGAACTGTGATGTTGGTGAAGACTCTTAACTGCAAAGAGATCAAATCAGTCAATCCTGAAGGTAATCAGTCATGAATACTCATTGGAAGGACTGACTGATGCTGAAGCTGATACTCCAATACTTTGGGCACCTGATAAGAAGAGCCAACTCAGTAGAAAAGACCCTGATGTGGGAAAGATTGAAGACAGGAAGAGAAGAGGATAACAGAGGATGAGATGGTTGGTTGGCAACACTGACTTGATGGACATGAGTTTGTGCAGGTCTAGGAGATGGTGAAGTACAGGGAGGCCTGGCATGCTGCAATCCATGGGGTTGCAGAGTCAACATGACTGAGTGACTGAAAAACAATAATCCTTCAGATCTCTGCTTAAGTGTTGTTGTCTTAGAAAGAATCTTCTTGAGCAATCACTTCAAATCATTATTTCACACTCATCCGTTCAGTTCAGTTCAGTCACTCAGTCGTATCTGACTCTTTGTGACCCCATTGACTGCAGCATGCCAGGCTTCCCTGTCCATCACCGACAACCAGAGCCTGCATGTCCATGTCCATCGAGTCTGAGATGCTATCTAATCATCTCATCCTCTGTCGTCCCCTTCTCCTCCTGCCTTCAATCTTTCCCAGCATCAGGGTCTTTTCCAATGAGTCAGTTCTTTACATTAGGTGGCCAAAGTATTGCAGCTTCAGCTTCAGCATCAGTCCTTCCAATGAATACTCAGGACTGATTTCATTTAGGATGGACTCTTGTAGTTCACGGGACTCTCAAGAGTCTTCTCCAACATCACAGTTCAAAAACATCAGTTCTTTGGTACTCAGCTTTCTTTATGGTTCAACTCTCACATCCATACATGACTACTGGAAAAGCCAAAGCTTTGACTAGACAGACCTTTGTCAGCAAAGTAATGTCTTTGCTTTTAATATGCCGTTTCAGTTGGTCATAGTTTTTCTTTTAAGGAGCAAGCGTCTTTGAATTTCATTGCAGCAGTCACCATCTCCAGTGATTTTGGAGCCCAAGAAAGTAAAATTGTCACTGTTTCCATTGTCTGCCCATTTATTTGCCATAAAGTGACAGGACCAGATGCCGTTAATTTAGATTTCTGAATGTTGAGTTTTAAGCCAGCTTTTTCACTCTCCTCTTTCATTTTCATCAAGAGGCTCTTCAATTCCTCTTCCGTTTCTGCCTTAAAGGTGGTATCATCTGCATCTCTGAAGTTATTGATATTTCTCCCGGCAATCTTGATTCCAGCTTGTGCTCCATCCCATCCTGGCATGATGCATGATGTACTTTGCATATAAGTTAAATAAACAGGGTCACAATATACAGACTTGACATACTCCTTTCCCAATTTGGAACCAGTCTGTTGTTCCATGTCCGGTTCTTACTGTTCTTCACCTGCATATAGATTTCTCAGGAGGCACATAAGGTGATCTGGTACTCCTATCTCTTGAAGAATTTTCCACAGTTTGTTGTGATCCACATGGTCAAAAGCTTTGACATAGTCAATAAAGCAGAAATAGATGTTTTTCTGGAACTCTCTTGCTTTTTAAATGACTCAGTGCATGTTGGCAATTTGATCTCTGGTTCCTCTGCCTTTTCTAAATCCAGTCTGAACATCTGGAAGTTCTTGGTTCACATACCATTGAAGGTTTGCTTTGGGAATTTTGAGCATTGCTTTGCTAGTGTGTGAAATGAGTGTAATTATGTTGTAGTTTGTGTGGTTCAGACGGTAAAGCGTCTGCCTGCAATGCGGGAGACCAGGGTTCCATCCCTGAGCCAGAAAGATCCCCTGCAGAAGGCAATAGCAACCCACTCCAGTACCCTTGCCTGGAAAATATCATGGATGGAGGCGTCTGGTGGGGAACAGTCCACGGGATCGCGAAGAGTCGGACACGACTTCACTTTCACTTTCACTTTGAACATTCTTTGGCATGGTCTTTCTTTGGGATTAGAATGAAAACTGACTTTTTTCCAGTCCTGTTGCCACTGCTGAGCTTTCCAAATTTGCTGGCATATTGAGTGGCAACACTTAAACAACACCATCTTTTAGGACTTGAAATAACTCTGCTGGAATTCCGTCACCTCCATTAGCATTGTTTGTAGTGATGCTTCCTAAGACCCACTTGACTTCATACTCCAGGATGTCTGGCTCTTAGGTGAGTGATCACACCATCGTGGTTATCTAGGTCATTAAGTTATTTTTTGTATAGCTCTTCTGTGTGTTCTTGCCACCTTTTCTTAATATCTTCTGCTTCTCTTAGGTCTATACCATTTCTGTCCTTTATTTTGCCCATCTTTGCGTGAAATGTTCCCTTGGTATCTCTAATATTCTTGAAGAGATCTCTAGTCTTTCCCATTCTATTGTTTTCCTCTTTGTTTGCACTGATCATATTCCTTTATTATCTCAAGGTATCCTGTCCTTTGCATTCTCTATAACGGAGAGAAGTTGTAATTTCTCAGTTGTGTTCAGTTTTTAAAGTTTAAGTTTTAAGTTAAGTGTTGGTTAGGTGTTTTTTACTGTCTTTCCACAGATGTATGTTCTCTTTCAGATGAATCTTGTCTTAACCTTGCAAGCTGCCTCATGAGTGAATTGTTTAGTTTACCACACATGCAATATCTCTCTTCTTTGTAGGTTATCCATTGTATACTGATTTCTGCAAGAAGTGTTTTTATCTGGGATTGCATTTAAATCATCTATCTCCTACATCTCTATATGCTCTGCTATATATCAAATTGAAATTTTTAAAAATAACTTTCACACACCCCACAAAGCTGTTATGTCAATTTCATGGGCTCCTTATTATAACCAACATTGTGCCCAGCTGATCCCATAATGCTTAAATAAGAAATTGATTAACACATGTTGTTTTAAGATTTCTCTCCAAACTTATCTTCAGAAAGGAAATATGCTGGGTTGTCTTGAGGACTGCCTTACATAACAAGAGTATTTAGTTTGCTTCTTTAGAATTAATCAGGTTCTTTTGCAAATCCTCTTTGTCTACACTCTGTTTATGCCTTGAGATTCCTTGCTCACTTATATATCTTTGTACAGTCAGGCCTATTCCACCATTGATACCCTGGGTCTGGTACAATGCTCTCTGTGTTCTGTCTTCCACTGGGTCCTTCTCTGTCTTTGATCTAAGGTTCTGATTTTCTTGCTAAGATCTCACAGAAAGGGACCTTTAGGAGGAAAATCTTCTTACACATATGCTCTATATATTACAGTATTTCTCAGTAGTTTCTTGTAGTCCACTGTTGACTTTTGGCTTTTTCCTGGATGTATCTCATTTACAAGACACAAGGCTCCTTAAGATATAGTCTCACATGAAACATGCTATTATCTCTGATTCAGCTCTCAACTTCAGGATTTTGTAAAGGAAATCTTGTTCTTCCAAGATTATGGGCAATGTTTTGATTTTCTGCTGTTTGTTAGCTTACCTTCCTATTGTTTCCCCAACTCACTGAAGCTTTATAAATTTATTTTCCTTCATAAGGTCCAAAAGAAGATTATGCATGGAGATCACACTCTGTTCTGTTGCCAGCTTATCAAGAATCCCCTTGGTTTCTATGTCTGGATCTAGCTAGGAATAGCAAAGCTTAGACATTCCTCTCAGAGAGAGATGAGATCTGACAGCTAAATATGTACATTTTTTAATGCTAATGTGACAGATTTCAGCCTTGCAATATTGCTTTTGAAGATCAGGTCCTTGGGAATATAGAACCATGCTGCTCTAATTGAAGACTGTCGCGGGTCATTTCATGCTTCCATGACAATCTCAGATCTGCAGCCAGCCTCAGCAGAGCAGTTATCACAGCAACTCAGAAACTAGGATATTGAGAATTCATTCCTGACTTGGATTTACCCATGGAAGGTTTCCTTTTCAAATTTTTTAAATTTAGGACTATACCATTTTCAGAGATCTTTTCCTTATTTTCCATCACTCAATTTTTATATGTGACCTGTCCTGAACTCTCCTATATGATTATATCTTCCTAACTTTTAAATACCTACTTTTACAATATACTCTGTGTAATAGGTATTATAACTTTTAACAGCTTATATATACAGTTTAGCATGCAACAGGTGCTCAATAATGCAATTTATTATAAAAAGAAAGATATCAGTACCTTGTGGTCCTTTTCCTTTCACTTGACCTGCTGATATATTGATATTTATTTTTCAATTCATAAATATTTACCCTTTATCATTTGAACACTTGTTGGTCTTTAACATGTTTACAGGGCTGTCATATCCTTACCTTAACTGAAATGAGTTTTCCAGCAATTACAAATGAGCCTTAAAATATTTGATCAGATTTCAATCAAGGCAGTCCTAAGGCAGTTATGATATGATAGAAGAGGTTTAGCACAGCTTGTCCCATTTGTATCATATTCATGCTCACTCATGACCATTGACTTTCGCTCCAGTGTACTTTCCAGAAAGCATCTAGAATGAACAGAAACAGCCTAGATGACTCACTCAATTAAAATAAAAATCTAAATGATTCTTGCCATTTCCCTTTCTACTTTTATTCTGACTATGAAAGAAAACTTCAAAAAGAAATTTGAGTAGTATATGACTGAGTATCTTATCATCTACATAGGGGTAATTTTCAGAGTAAAAAGAGAGAATAAAATTAAATAAATTCATCTAATTTTGAAGCATTTTTATTTTACCAAAATATCAATTTATTATCTAGGCATATGTAGTAAATATATTACAACAATTTTGAAAATAAAACTATTTCTAAAGCAGAAATGCAATCTCCTTAGCAAAATAAAATTTTATTTAATTCTTGATTCTTATTATATGAACAACATATTAAGAAAAAAATGAACAGATAAAGTACTTTGCATATTAGTTTATGTGAATCAGTTTCTTACCTTAATTGTCTCTAATATTTACTGTACTTTTTCTTCATAAATCCATTTTTCAATATGACAATATTAGTTTATTTTTTATAAAAGTACCAACAAGCTATCTTCAAATTTGTTCTTAATTGTTGCAAAATTTGAAACTGAGATACGCCTTATTTAAACCATAGTTTTTTTCTTATTGAAAGAGTAATCTCTCTAAAAGTGTTTAGCCAAAAAAATTTCTACTAATGGAGTACTTTCTTAAAGCTCTTTTCCTGTATTTGCATATGTAAATATTGAAGCCCTAGCATTTTCATAGATGTTGCATTTTTTACTGTACTTGGAGTTCTATCTTTGACAAATATTTTAGAAAACGAAATTCACTGAATAAATTTTATTTATGATTATTATTTTTCTCTAGAGCTGTAGGCTAGAAAGTCAAAGTCTTTCTCACTCTTATTCCACTTTGGTACAGAATATGCATTGATTCAATTTAAAAACTACTGTTCTATAAAAGTATCCTTCCAACAATTTGAGATAGTCAAAATTCAAAATTAAACCATGTTCAATATTTTAGCTCTTTCCATTTTTTATTTTCAGGTCCTCTCTTACTTTTATAGGTATAATGTCTTATCCTTTATCCCTTTCAAATCTTTAATTACAATTCACTAAAAGCTTAAAATTTGGTTGCTCTTTTAATTATGGAATATTTTACTAAATATTTCCAACTGGTATTAAACTACAACCAAAATATGGAGTATTTATTTACAAAAATAAATCTGTTCTCTGTGTAGAGTAGATGGATTTCCAACACAGTTCTTCAAGAGTTCAAACGTTTTAAAAATATGATGAGAGTGACAGGTAGTAAAAAAGAAAGAGCAGATGAATTTGAAACAAAATTTTAAAATAAATCTAAATTTCTGCTTAAGGAGGCAACACACTGACACCTATTGATCCATGTTGCATGTGCACAAGGAAAGTTTGGAGCAGAAGGTGGATAAAGTCACTAAAAACAGAAGTTATTTGATCTAAATGGAAAGTCAAATAAATAAATAAAGGGAAAGTCACGTTCCAAAGTGATGACCGCTGACATTTCATATAGACACCTGTGAGAATTCCTCTTCTTGTGAATTTAAGTCTTCTTAAAATAAGTAAGTTAATCATTCACTCCACACATTTGTGGTCCACATGACCACACTCCTGTAGCTTCCATTATGGATGCAAATATCACCATTTTATTTCAGTCACATATTCATCATCAAATTTCTTGAGATAAAGGAGGCAATAATATGCCATGGAGAAAAGACAGTCTCTTCAATCACTGGCGTTGAGAAAACTGGACAGTTGCATGTAAGAGAATGAAATTATAACACTCCCTGACACTGTACATAAAGGTAAACTAAAATGGATTAAAGACTTAGATGTAAAACTAGATACTATAAAACTCTTGAAGAGGAAATCGTAGGCAGTACACTTGACATAAATTGCAGTAATATCTGTTTGGACCTATCTCCTAGAATATTGGAAATAAAAACCAAACAAACCAAATCAAAACAAATGGATCTTAGTTAAACTTGAAAGCTTTTGCATAGCAAAGGCCATCACAAACAAAACAAAACAAAAAAATAACCTCGGAATGGGAGAAAATATTTGCAAAAGCTGCAATCAACAAGGGGTTAATCTCCAAAGAACTCATACATCTCTATATTAAGAAAATTAAACAACAACAAAAAACAAAACCCAATTAAAAAACAGACAGAAGATCTAAACAGACATTTCTCCAAAGAAGACATACAGATGGCTAAAACGCATGTGAAAAGATACTCAACATCACTATTAGAGAAATGCAAATCAAAGTTACAATGAGAAATCACCTCACATCTGTCAGAAAGGACATCATGATAAATATTAAATGCTAGAGAAATGTAGGGGAAAAAAGGGACCCTCTTACACTGTGATACAGCCATTATGGAGAGTAGCCACTATAGAGAGCAGTATGGAAGTTCCTTAAAAAACTAAGAGTGGAGCTACAGTAAGATCCTGCAATCAAATTCTGGGTATATATCCAGAGAAAATCATAATTTGAAAAGATACATACATCCAGTGTTCACTGCAGCACTATTTACAATAGCCAGGGCATGGAGCCAACCTACATATCCATCAACATAAAAATGGATAAAGAAGATAATCTGTTATATATGTGTGTTTGTGTGTGTGTGTATATATATATATGTATGTATATATGCATATATATATATATAATGGAATATCAGCCATAAAAAAGAAGGAAAAATGCCATTTCAGCAACATGGGTGGACCTAGACATTATCATACTAAGTGAAGTAAGCCAGAGAACAAAAAACATATGATATCATATGATACAGTCTAAAAGGGGAAACTAAAAAATAATACAAATGAATCTATTTAACAAACAGAAACAGACTCACAGACATAGAAACAAGCTTATGGTTACCAAAGGGAAGAGGGCAGAGTGGAGGAGTAAATTAGGAGCTTGGGAGTAACAGACAAAATTTACTATATATAAAATAGATAAACAACAAAGACCTATCAGATAGCACAAGGGATTATATCAATATTTTGTAACAACCTGTAAAGGAAGAGAATCTGAAAAGGAATAGATATACATATACAAATATATGAAGCTAATACAACATTGTAAATCAACTAAATTTTAATAAGAAAAATTAAAAAATTGAGGCACTGCAATCTAATGCTTAAGTATTCATTAAAGGCATACTTTGCCCTTGGAAGCTAAGTATCTATTAGGCTGAATCTGGGAAAAGTTGAAGAAGGGAAAAAAAGTATCTTGTTATAAAAAGGAAAATCTGAAAAAAAAAATGCTAAATTGAATGAGAAGTGAAGACAACAAGCATAAACCAGGGCTGCTGCAAGCAAAACATAAGTATATGACACCTATCCTGTCATCTCCCAGTCTTAATGTGGCAGTCCCCAATCACTGATCAATGATTCCTTTCCTTCTTGTCCTAGATTGTTCCTTATAATCCTTCTCAACATAAGACACGCAACAGTAATGTTAAATTTTTGTTGGCTCTAAAAACACTCAACTCAGACCACAAATGACTTCCAAAACAAAGCCTTGTATATTCAGATTAGGGGTGGGGAGTGGGAAGGAGGAAAAGAGATTTTCCACAGGCAAATGAAAGCAAAGTAAGAACAAATAATTCCAAGGACTTCCATGAATTTATGATGACTGACTGATTTCTCGATTCAGGTATATGTAATAAATATGTTAAAACTGATTAAAGTAGGAAAGAAGAATCTAAAACATGAATGAAGTTGCAAGATGCCACAAATATTCATATTGTATGTAAAAAAACAGAAAGCTTGTACAAATAAGAAATACTCTAAAATATTGAAATAGAGGAAATAAACATTTTAATAATGAGAAGCTATATCAATAATTTAATTTTTTAAGAAATAAATTGTAGGCATTGTTTTATTATGCTATTAGTATCTGCTTTTCTCACCTGTTTTCTTATTTTAGATAAGAAGTGCATAAAAACTGAATGCTTTTTATCACTGAATTGAAAAGGTCAATCTTTTTTTTGAGGGGGGTTGAATTGCCTCAGTTCTTTTTTTAAATTAATTTATTTTTTAATTGAAGGATAATTGCTTTACAGAATTTTTTGTTTTCTGTCAAACCAAAGAGATCAATCTTGAAAGAAAGTACTTTCAGTAAAAGGCACATATGCCTTGGAAATTTAAAAAAAAAAAAAAATGATGCTTAAATGAAGCAAAAGTGCTTTAGAAAAAAATTTTTTTTTCAGAACAATTCATCAGCTCACATATGTATATATATAAAATATGATGCACATGTATGTAGACATATATCTCAATGACTAATTCTATATTATTGTGTTAGTGAATTGAAAATTTCAGGCAATGTAAGAAAACTGCCTGAAGTAAGAGAAAGAGACATTAGATATTTTCAGCAACACAAAATGGAACATAAATTGGGATTATTTATAACATTTAATTTTACTACATTCCCATATCAAGACTTTAAGATATTTAGACAATACCTTCCAAAATATAATCATACATTGTGAAGCATTTTATTTTTTAGCTAAATGATATATTTACCTTCCTGACAGAGTAGAATTATTTTGAAATACACTGTCTTTGATCTCCAGAAAAGTTGTCCCCAGTAGTTTCACAATGTTTCTGTATGAATCAAAACTATGATTAAAAATAGAGTCTATTAAAAGAAATCCTCATTGACTCTATTCTCTAGAATGTCTGAATTAACTATTTTAAATATTTTATGAGTCAAAGCTATATGTAAAGAAGGTTTTTTGTTATGACAACAACAACATTAAATTAAGCAAAGTAATAATTTGAACTAAACTACTGAACTTAAAAAAAAATGGGGGAAATAGTAATTTCTGGTTCAGAGAGACTAACATATTAGTGAGAATTAGTTACCATAGATAAATGGAAAATCTGGTAAAAATAAACATATAAGACTATTCCTGAGATTTGTTGCAGCAGAAAGCATCAAAAATAATCATTCCCATGTATAAGAGGAATGGATTTGGATTAAAGTTATAACTGGCACGGTAACAGTTCTGAACACAGTAAAACAAAACATCATATCTGCTTAAAGACCACAAAGAACTCCTGCATTAAAGCAGATCTAGTTAGTACTGTAAGTGATATCACATACTCCTGCTACACCGTAATATCCTCTGCACATCTTTTCATAACATGTGGAAAAGTAAAACATTATTTTACCCTGCCTAACAAAACCTCAAAGGCTAATAAATATCCTTTCCCAACATTAAGATTTTTGGATATGCATTTGATACCTTCTTTTAAGTTCTAATCAGGAACTGTGGATGATTTGTACAACTATATGTTTCTTTCCTCCTGCTGCAAAGTGACCTTGTGGTAATTAGTACCTGTTACCTCATGGTTCTAACCCTGAGAGCTCCAGTGACCAAGGAAAAAAAATGCATTGCTTTTATAATTTAGCTTCATATGTCATGTAACATCACTACTGCCATTCACCTTTAGATGAAGCAGTCAAAACTTGATAAGACAAGGAGATGGAACATAAACTTCCACCTCTCAGTGGAGAAAGTGCTAAAAGAACTTGAACTTGCAGTGAGGATACACAAACAGATTATTTGTGCTTTGTGTGTGCATGTTCATGTATATACGAATATGTGTGTATGTAGAACTATTTAAATTTATATATTTATATGCATATATTATATAAATATATATATTTGCTTAAATAATGGGAAATAGTTATAATAGTTTGAAAATAGTCTAGTAAGTGTAGCCAAGGATGAAACTGGTAATTGTGAAATATATTTCTAGCCATCACATTAAAACCAAGTGTTAAGTTATGAAATTATAGTCAGGTCTTCCATTCAAGTAAATGAAAACAAAAGAAACTGAAAAATGTACAATCACATTGACCTCATCAAAATGATAGAGCAATAGCTTTAATAAGGGTTTATCTATACCAAATATAAAGTCAATAAAGTTTATCTTTAACATATATTTGGAAATGTTAACTTTATTTGCATATTTCATAGCATAAATAACCTATTACAATAGTCATATATCCCATTTATCAATTAATAGCACATATGTTGGGATTAAATTCTCACATCTTTAAATGATTTGATTTGAATAAAAGTACAGTAAAGAATCTGCCTGTAATGAGGGAGACCTGGGCTCAATCCCTAGGTCAAGAAGATCCCCTGTAGAAGGAAATGGTTACTCACTCCAATCTCCTTGCCTGGAGAACTCAATGGACAGAGGCTGAAGTCCATGGGATCACAAAGAGTTGGACATGACTGAACAAAATATTACTACTACTATTTTAAAACTGGCTATTAAAAAAAAAAAAAAAACTCTAGGAAGCAGAGCTAGACTTGATTTGGATTGATTTCATTTACTATAGCTGACTGCAGAATCTTTCAAATGAAATTAAACACCTGCTTTTAGCCTACCACACATCTGTCTGTCTGTGTGTTGGGTACAGATTCGGGATGATTTTTCCCTTCTTGCAGCTGTGGAAGTACCATTAATGAATTGTTTCTGCTTTTCGCTGTAACATACTATTTTTCTAAGAGTAAAGCAGAGATTTTTACCTCTGATCACCTTTTTTTGTAATTTGATGAAAACATGAGTTAGTGGTAATAAGAGTGAAAATATTCATTAAAGTAAGTAATTTATGGGGTGTTATCTATATTTTCCAGTCTGTGTTTGCTGTTAGCAACTCAACTTTTTTTTTAGTTCTTGAATACTGGATCTTAGAAATCTGAGGAATGTGTTACCTCCTGAATATGCACCTGTGATTTTCAGTTATGGCACCTAAACTTTAATTGGATGGCAATATTCCACATTAACCTGCATCTGGAAACAAAAGTTTTACAGAACGATTTGAAAAATATCTTTAATGATCTTTTGTGTGTATGTGTGTGACTCAGCATCTATTTTTTTAAGATACGTTGAATTTTATTTTGAATTGTAACTTTGCCAACTTCTTTTTTCCTATTCTCTTTCTTTTGCTTAAAGGACAATCATACCAAGTGCAGATTAAAGAATAGAGCTTTATATAATGATTTGATTATAGCTTGTTAAGAATAGACTCATTTACTACTCATCATTCTCTCTTCAATTTTTCACTGAGCTGTGCTCTTTTAGAAATTTCGGTGAGTGGGAAGATGTGAGCTTATGTAAACATACATTGAACAGCTGAACTGAAAGGTTTATAGCCCCAAACAGGAGATTACTCATTGGCACTAGTACAATGCACAGACATTTTCATGCACGGCCTATAATTGCAATATTGTATTTGAGGGAAAATGTGTTTGATAAAGAGTGAAAACAACTCTACAGTTGCTCAGGAAGATAACATTTGTTAAGTTAACCAAATCAATGTTTCATCTTGTGGTTTCTATTTCATCAAATTTATGGAACATTATCTTATAAAGCATGCTGAAATGCAAAATTATAATTAAATAAGATGTGGTAAAATTAATTCTACTTTATCCAATTGAGTGTAAAAAGAGTACTGCTAAATTTTATATGTGTGTAATAGTATTATTTATAGCACAGAAATTGCTCAATTACCTTGTCATGCATTTTACCATTTTTGTTATTTGTGTGAAAACGTAATATCAATTCCAATCCTATTTTTTTAAATCAGACTATTCAAAATGCTTTGCTGTAGCTGAAAAAAAATGCATTCAATACTGTATGATTTTTCTTAAACTACTTAGATATGGTTTCTCTTCAAGCTGGTCATAGAAACTTTAGGATTTTATGGAAAACAAAAACAATTACTCTTCCAATTAGTTTATTTAACTGATATAGCCATTGATAAAATGCCTTTGAGATGAGATGACAATAGATTTAAGGTTTTAATATCTCTACTTCATAATCCCTCTGCAGTTTGTATAGCTTTTTATCTTGTTCTTCCTCTTTCCAGCTTTTAAACTTTGACCTAAAAGCAGAATCACTTTTCAGCTTTCAAGTAAGAGTTTGAAAACACTGGAAAGAATGTTACCCCATCCTTAGAATAAGATAAAAAGCTTCACTAACTACAAATTAATGATTTAAAAAAAAAAACATTGAAGAAATGAAGGTCAAACTACTTACCAGTAACCTAAAGAAAGATAGGTCCCTGGGAAGAAAAATGGTATATGAGGATTTGCTTATTTAGTACAGACACCTGGTCATATAATTTGGCTAGTGGATTCAACTAAAATATTTAAGTTGCTAAAGACTGATTTTGGGTTAACATGACAGAGTGAAACTCTTGTAGACCTGAGACAAAGCAGATTTGAAGGTACCTGCAGGCTGTTCCTCTTAGAAATTCATCAGGTGTTTATGTGAAAGATCAGGGAGAATACTTAGAAAATTACCCCATTTGGGGTTGATTTGGTAGCCACTTCCAAAATCTACCCAAAGACATCACATAAAAATAAATATGTATAGAGGTATACTAAATATGATATATACATAGACATATATTCATAATATATAAAAAGTAAATGCATGTCCTTTAATATACATGAATTTTAAAGAAAATGTAGTCAGCCATGCAGGATATTCACTACAATAGGCATCTGAAGACAGAAAGGAGAAAAAATAAATTCTAGCCTTGGGCGATGGGCGGGAAAGAATTAACACTGGGTGGGCTAAAAAGCTGAGCAAAGAAAACAGGAAAAAGAATCCCTGAATAAGATGCGAAATTTTAGACACTGACCAAGTTAAACAAAAGAGAGAAAGCAGGCTAAAAAGAAATGAACAAAGTTTTGGGCAACTGTAGGAATACAATGAAACATCTAATATTTTTATCCCTAGAATCCTGGAAGAGAAGAGAGTGGGACTGAAAATTTTAAAAAGTATGTGAAAAATCAGTGGGCAAACTTTTCAAAAATTTGTCAAAAATATCAACCAGAGAAAAAAATACACTTTACCTTCCGGGAAAAAACAATTGACATGAAAGCAGATTTCACATCAGAAACCATGGAGACAAGAAGAAAGTGCCAAAATATTTCTCAAGTGCTGATAGAATAAAACTTTTAATTCAGAATCCTAAACCCAGTCCTCTTCTCCATCCCCCCCCCAAAAAAAATCCTTCAGGGATGAAGGAGAATATAAGACAATGTCAAAAAAAAGATAATCTAAGAGAATTTTCTGCCCATGTGACCTACCCTAAAACAAATATCTAGGATATCAAACTGATAGTTTGAGATCAACTTACTGAGTAAATCAATAAATTGAAGAGAAGATACAAATCTTCCTTAATGCATAATTCTAATTATAAATGTAGAAGGAATGAGGTAGTGGCAAAGACTCTTCTTAGTCAAATATTAGTTAGGCTCCTCTAAGCTCTTTTTTCAATGAGGTTCCATCCTTGGGCCATGTTTTTAAGAGCAAAAATTTAACTAAGTTCAACAAAAATCCCCCACCCATAATATCTAATCATCTTTGATATTTGATCAAATTCCTCATCACTTACCATCCCCTGCTGCTGCTAAGTCGCTTCAGTCGTGTCAGACTCTGTGCGACCCCATAGACGGCAGCCCACCAGGCTCCCCCGTCCCTGGGATTCTCCAGGCAAGAACACTAGAGTGGGTTGCCATTTCCTTCTCCAATGTGTGAAAGTGAAAAATGAAAGTGAAGTCGCTCAGTCGTGTCCGACTCTTTGCGACCCCATGGACCGCAGCCTACCAGGCTCCTCCATCCATGGGATTTTCCAGGCAAGAGGACTGGAGTGGGGTGCCATTGCCTTCTCCTACCAGCCCCTAAATGCTTCCTGACCATCTGGCCTATGTACAAGAACCTTGTCATTTTGGTTTAGTCAGATTTCTTTCCCCCTTTCACTAGATATTAATATTCTTTCTCAGTAAATTCCATCTGCTGACTCCTGCCCTACTCTTTCACTATAAATCTCTACTTTTCCTTACTGTATTATTAGCCGAGCCTGATTTCTATCTCTCCTACAGCTGAAGTTCCTCCAGAATAAAGTCTTCCTTATCATCTTTAACAAGGATCATAAATAAATTTTTAATAGTTAATAAAAATACAACATTAGAGCACCACAGTGATGGTTGTTATTGGCCAATTAATCTTCAAATTTCTGGTCAAAACTTTGAGAAGCAGAACAGTAGCACAGCTTTAAAAAATCTCCTTCAAAATATACAACTACTCTGGTGATTTTTACACATGTCCAGAAATGGAGTTTGGTTCCCTTGTTCCCGTCCTCTTGAACTTAGAACTTGCTTCTATACATTAGAGTTTGGAAAAGAAAAAGTAGTAACTTTATAATACAGAAAGCTAACAAATACCACATTAAGTGATCAAAGTGTTCACTGATATTGAGTCATGCTGATATCAGGTATCCCCTGATAGGGTGGGATCAGAAGAGCAAGACCTCTGTGGTGTTTGCACGTATCCAAGGAGAAGGGTAGTGGTCTATAAGTTATTTGACTAGTACCATTCAAAAGTGTCTAATTTTTTTTTTTTTTAATGAGAGAAAATGTTGCAGATTAAAGTAGGCCAAAGTGACACAATATCTACATACAATGTAATTTCCTGTATTGTATCCTGAAGTGAAGAGAAGACAGTAGTGAAAAAAAAAAAAAAAAAAAAAAAAACAGAAAAATCAGATGTAGTCTGTAATTTAACCATTGCTATGGTACCAAAGTTAATGACTAAGTTTTGAAAATGAAGCAAAAAGGATAAGTGAAAGTTGCTCAGTTATGTCTGACTCTTTGCGACCCCATGGACTGTACAATCCATGGAATTCTCCAGGTCAGAATACTGGAGTGGGTAGCCTTTCCCTTCTCCAGGGGATCTTACCAATTCAGGGATCGAACCCAGGTCTCCCACATTGCAGGTGAATTCTTTTCCAGCTGAGTCACAAGGGAAGCCCTTAGTTAATTAGTAAGTTTTGAACATAGACAAAATATATAAACTTATAAAATCAAAAAGTTGAAGGAAACCCAAGCAAGATAACTCCAAAACAGAACATGTCAAGATATATCGTTAGATTTTAACACTAATGGAGTATGAGTGAAGAGTATAACAGTATCCTCTGTACTATTTCTGTTCTTCTGAAATATATTAATTTTAAATTTTAAAAATTTTAAATAATCTTGAGATAAATATCTGTGATATTTCCAGTTTCAACAATTCTACCTCAAAATGTTCTCTCATCTGATCCTTGTTTTTACCGTATCTCTACTTGCATGTACATGCTCAGTTGCTCAGTTTCCAACACTTTGCAACCCCACAGCCTATAACTCACCAGGCTCCTCTGTCCATGGAGCTTTTCAGGCAAGAATACTGGAGTGGACATTCCATTTCCTACTTCAAGTGATCATCCCGACATAGGTATGCAACTCAAATCTCCTGCGTTTCCTGGAGTGGCAAGTGGGTTCTTTAACCACTGCACCACCTGGGAAACCCTTATATCTCTACTTAGATATTAATTATTTTGTGATATCTGTAGGAAATGCAACCTTCAAATATGCACCTATAAGCAACATACACTTTTTGAATGTTTACACTTAAGAAAACCATTCATATTTATATCTTCTAATGTAATCTTTCACTTGAATTTAAACATGGATGAGTCAATAATGCAAATGTACTGCACCATCATATAATAGAAAAATTGTTACCAACAGCACCATTCTCTCATCTGGAGAAATATTCTCATGTACATTAAATTGTTCCTGAGGTAACAACATTCTCCTATTTTGATTAATAGGTACAATGCTTTTTTCTGCCGTTAGACTGTCTCTGGGAAGATATCTTCCCACATGACTTGTGTGTTGCTTTGTATTTCAACGCTGATGTTAGTTTTACTTTCTTCAAATAATTTTAGGGCTTGGCATAAAGTAAAACTCCATACCCTTGTGAGCTTCAGGAGGAAAATTTGGTCTGCTTATTTGTGTCCTTGAAAGTCTTTTTCCCTTTTTTGGGTGACAACGTCTTCCAGACAATAGTCTTATGTTTTTCTTATACCTTATGCATGGCAGTAAGGATCTATTAATTGAAAATTAAGATTTTGAATTCATAAATATAGCTAATCCTAATCACCATAAGCCAGAAAAATGGGCTATCCTTGTGGCTTAAAGGCAAAGAATCCACCAGCCAATACAGGAGACACAAAAAATACAGGTTCGATTCCTCTGCAGGGAAGATCACCTGGGTAAGAAAAGGCAACTGGTTCCAGTGTTTTTGCCTAGAAAATCCCATAGACAGAGGAACGTGGTGGGCTACTGGGGTCACAAAGAGTCAGACATGACTGAGAACACACACACACATTGCCTCTTTGTTACACTACAAAATCAGTGGTGAGTTAATCCATTCTCTTTTAATATTTACTGTGCTCTTTTATCACGTAACTAATTTATGCTTTTCCTTCCCATACTGTAAAAAAGGATTTATAGAAAGTGCAAGAGAATTCCAGAAAAACATCTGCTTCATTGACTACACTAAAGCCTCTGACTGTGTGGATCGCAACAAATTGCAGAAAATTTCAAGAGATGGGAATAACAGACCACTTCACCTGCCTCCTAAGAAACCCACATGCAGGTCAAGAAGCAACAGTTAGAACTGGACATGGAACAACAGACTGGCTCAAAATTAAGAAAGAAGTACATCAAGGTATATTGTCACCCTGCTTATTTAATTTATATGCAGAGTACATCATGAGAAATGCCAAACTGGAATTAAGACTGCAGGGAGAAATATCAATAACCTCAGATATGCAGATGATACCACCCTTATGGCAGAAAGCGAAGAGGACCTAAAGAACCTCTTGATGAAGGAGAAAGAGGAGAGTAAAAAACTGGCTTAAAAATCAACATTCAAAAAACTAAGATTATGGTATCCAGTCCCATCACTTCATGACAAATAAATGGAGAATCAATAGAAACAGTGACAGATTTTATTTTCTTGGGCTTCAGATGGTGACTGTAGCCATGAAATTAAAAGATGCTTGCTTCTTGGAAGAAAAGCTATGGCAAACCTAGACAGCATGTTAAAAAACAGAGACATTATTTTGCCAATAAAGATTCAATAGTCAAACCTATGTTTTTTTTTTTCCAGTAGTTAGTCATGTATGGATGTGAGAGTTGGACCATAAAGAAGGCTGAACGCTGAAGAATTGATGCTTTTGAACTGTGGTGTTGGAGAAGACTTTTGAGAGTCCTTTGGACTGCAAAGAGTTCAAACCAGTCAATCCCAAAGGAAATCAATCTTGAATATTCATTGGAAGGACTGATGCTGAAACTAAAGCTTCAAAACTTTGGCCACCTGATGTGAAAAGCTGACACTTTAGAAAAGACCCTGATGCTGGGAAAGATTTAAGGCAGGAGAAGGGGATGACAGAGGATGCGATGGTTGGATGGCATTACTGATTCAATGGATATAAATTTAAGCAAGCCCTGGGAGCTGGTGAAGGACAGGGAGGCCTGGTGTGCTTCATGAAGAGTCAGACACAACTGAGTGACTGAACAACAATGAATGCTTTTTCTACTTTCTCACATGTTGGTCACCATAAACAAGGTCTCAAATTATCCAAAGTTTAAAGCTCAAAAGTCTCAATCCTGATTCATGTTCCATAAAATTTTTCTTTAGGATCACTGCTTCCATTGAACTTAATTCATTTGATCACTAAAATACATTTAAGAAAAAATAAGAGGAAATGAGGAATATTTATATTTTGTAACTTTATACTACCTTAATTATCATGTTTACTCTGTAAATAGGGTTATTACTATTAATCTCTCTTTGAAAAAAGTGAAAATGTTAGTCACTCCGTCCTGTCATACTATTTTCAACTCCAATGACTATAGCCCACCAGTTCCTCTGTCCATGAAATTCTCCAAGCAAGTATACTGGAGTGGAAATTTAAATGCTGAGCACTGTAGTATAATGCTTAATTCCATGCCCTTTTTTTTTTTAACTAGTATTTTCAGGGTATATAATCTTCTTTAAACTTCTCTGCTAAAGATAAATGAAATATACACAAATTATAGCAGAGTGTTTAGTATAGAGTGAAACTCTAAATAATTTGAGTTATAAGGATATCAAAAGATAAAGCAGATTTAGAGATTTTAGAGACAATTCCTAACATAAATAAAAATATGTTAAAATTATTAGACTTGTAAACATTAATAAATTTTGCTAAATTTATATTACCATCACCTTGATGTCCTAATATATTTCTTTTTCCAGGTCGCTGCAAATAATTAGCATATAGCAAGCATTCCTTTCACCATCACAATCTATATTCACCTGTAACAAACAAATGCAAAATTCAAATGTAGTTCAATAAAGTATTATTAATTTCTCTTTGGTTTGATATCTTTACATGTATATATAACATATATATATATATATATATATATATATATATATATATATATGGCTTTTTAATCCAAATTGGGTTGTCTGTAAATACATCTAGCCCCAAAACACATCGGTCATTTCTTATTCTCACAGTTAATTTACTGGGTAGATGAAAGAAAATTAGGTCATAATGTATTTGTCTGGGTTACCTTAATGAGGAGTCTCATATATTGATTAGCCTTTCTGAGAATAGCATCCTAACACTCCTCACAGAAGGACATGGCACTCTAATTAACATCCATGGTGCGACTGAGGATAATGGAGGCTTGTTTAGCAGAGAAACTAAAACTATGGTTGCCTTGACAACCATAACTCAGGCCTACTCTTCATGTGACTTTCTTGGGATGTGTAAAATTCTCCTCTGAGATTAATGATTTTTTCCTTCACCAAATTGATTTTTCAGAATTATGTCCCTTGAAGATGCTAAGACATTAGCCTTATTTACCAAATGAATTACACTTAAGAATCTTTTGGCTCCCTATCTAAAAGTCCAGTTTCAGACAGCAAGATCTATACACTCACCTTTGAGCCTGGAGAACTACCAAGTACTTCTACAAAGATAAAAGACATTCTCTATTATCTGAACATGATTTGGTTACATGAGGTATGGGTACTCAGTGTGAGAACAATGTAAAGGTCACATGTCTGAACTAAATCTGGGGAAGTGTGAGGTACTCTTTAATCTTTTTCAGAATTCTGGATAAAGCTAATGCATTAGGGGGAAGACTGCATGCAGGGATTCAAAATATAAGCAAAACAATATTTTCCATATGCTTCCCTGTATGTTTAGCCAACATACATTGTGTATAATTTTCCAGGATCCCTATACAAGAGTCAGAATTACATCTATTTTCCAATCCATGCTGCTCATTAATTTTGCTATTAAAGTTAGTGCCATGGAATATTTTTGTTTCTTATTAGGAAAACATCATTCCTAATGAAATGACATTCTGGATTGTAGTTTTTAAAAGAACACAATTTAATGAATGTACATGTATTATAAAGGATAGTTATGAGTAATTTAATCTCCTTAAATAGTTACTTCATAAGGTGGAAAGACCTAATATAAACACTGAGAAATTTTCTAGGGTTACTCAAAACACCTGTGTATCCAGAGTGACCTAACAAGGGCAAGATCATCACTAGATGCTGTCCAAGATGGAAATATATCACAGACTTGTATGAGTAGTGAAAATGTTGAGATTAATTTCAGAGGTGGAAGAGAATGAGAATATGAATATATATTTAAAGAGAAGCACTATAGAACTTTTTTATCAAATAGATTAAATGGTAATAAACAGACAAACAAGCAAATAAAAGAATTCACCCAGATTTCTGGCTTTGATAAATGTGCATTGAAGAGAGCAGAAACAACAGATTTAGAAGTATAAACAGGAAAGCTTCAAAAGTGTTATTATTTGGTACATTATGTTTATGTGACTAGGAGTTATCAAATAGGCAATGATAAATTGACAATGTGATATTAAAGTTTGGGCTTATAAAAGTTTTTGTCTGAATAAGTGAAAATGGTGATGGATATGACTTCTGGAATATATCTAGAGAATCTATACTGTTGATTGTATCACAATGATCAAAACCAAGAGAAATAAATTATGAGTAGGTCCTGGTAACATGTTCTGAGGGACTTCAAAAAGTTCAGTTAGCAGAAGTGTCTATTTAATTTAAGTGAAAATGAATTTTAGAATTTATACATGAGGCTACTTTAATATGATAATTTCAGGTGACAAAAATATGGGCAATAAATTATATTAACTCAATTTATCCTTAATGTTGTATAATATGGTAAATCCAGTCTATAAATTTTCTAATAATTTAAGGAGGTGGATGAGGAGCTATGTTTAATAATACTTCCTGACATTTAGATCATTGTGGCAACAGCAGGTTCAGTTCAGTTCAGTTCAGCAGCTCAGTCATGTCTGACTCTGAGACCAATGGACTGCAGCATGCCAGGCTTCCCTGTCCATCACCAACTACCGGAGTTTACTCAAACTCAAGTCCACTGAGTCAATGATGCCATCCTGCCATCTCATCCTCTGTCATCCCCTTCTCCTCCCACCTTCAATCATTCCCAGCATCAGGGTTTTTTCAAATGAGTCAGTTCTTCGCATCATGTGGCCAAAGTAATGGAGTTTCAGCTTCAGCATCAGTCCTTCCAATGAATATTCAGGATTGATTTCCTTTAGGATTGACTGTTTGGATCTCCTTGCAGACTTAAATTTAAGAAAGTAGGGAAAACCACTAGATCAGTCAGGTATGATCTAAATCAAATCCCTTACAGTTATACAGTGGAAGTGACAAATAGATTCAAGGGATTAGATCTGATAGACAGACTGCTTGAAGAACTATGGACCGAGGTTTGTGACATTGTATAGGAGGCAGGGATCAAAAACATCCCCAAGAAAAAGAAATGCAAAAAGGCAAAATGGTTGTCTGAGGAAGCCTTACTAATAGCCGTGAAAAGAAGAGAAGCAAAAAGCAAAGGAGAAAAGGAAAGATATACCCATTTGAATACAGAGTTCTAAAGAATAGCAAGGAGAGATAAGAAAGCCTTCCTCAGTAATCAGTGCAAAGAAATAGAGGAAAGCAATATAATAAGAATGACTAGAGACCTCTTCAAGAAAATTAGAGATTCCAAGGGAACATTTCATGCAAAGATGGGCAAAAGAATGGACAAAAATGACATGGACCTAACAGAAACAGAAGATATTAAGAAGAGGTGGCAACAATGCACAGAAGAACTATGCAAAAAAGATCTTCATGACCCAGATAACCATGATGGTGTGATCACTCATTTAGAGTCAGACATCCTGGAATGGGAAGTCAAGCGGGTCTTAGGAAGCATCATTATGAACAAAGCTAGTGGAGGTGATGGAATTCCAGTTGAGCGATTTCAAATCCTGAAAGATAATGCTGTGAGATTCGTGCAGTCAATACGCCAGCAAATCTGGAAAATGCAGCAGTGGCCACAGGACTGGAAAAGGTCTGTTTTCATTCCAGTCCCAAAGAAGGGCAATGTCAAAGAATGTTCAAACTGCAGGTTACATCTCAGCAAATTCCTGGTGTGAAAAAAACTATGAACAAGGTAGCCAGAGGTGAACTGGCAGGTTTCTAGTTCACACGATTAACAAGTGACAGCATCAAAAGCACAGTATCTTAAAGGTTGTATTCAATGTGGTACTTTCTCTTTTCCAGTTTATTTATTTTTAATTGGAGGATAACTGCTTTACAGCTTCCTTCTTCTGTCACTGCTTTGAAGAGAGATAATGGTGAAGGTTTTCAAACTTTGATTGATGGATAACCTGCCTTGTGACACAAAATAACAAGGAAGTATTTGGCATGGTTATAGACAAATAAGTATGTGATTTATCATAAAGTAACATTACAAGGTATTCTTAACGATTGCAAATTATTTTCTTGAAACAATGGTAAACTAAACTGCAAGAGCTCAATATTCATTTGGTTTAAACTGCACCCCAAATATGACAGTTCAAATAAGTTTGAAGTCTTCATCATAAACTTCCTGAACATTCTTGTTGAGCCAATGATTGACTTTATAGTGAGGTTTGTAAATAAATGCCCATTAATAAGCTATAGCTATTCTACATTCAAGTTTTCTTTCCATCTACACTGTCATCCTGTTTAGATAAACAAACATTTGTAAACAGGTTTTTTTTTTTTTTTTGCTATTTTTATAATTGATAAAAAGAAAGTCCCTTTTTCTCCAAGTTAACAAAAAAAGTCACTTTAAAAAGGGTTGACTTTAGAAAATTAAATTAAGCCTACCAAAGATTTTGTTATAGCTGGTAATTCTTTTCACTCTGATTATGCAAAATTGGAAAAGGGCTCAGGAGACAAAAAAAAAAAGAAAGAAAACTCAGCATGAAATTTAAATATAAGTAAAATGAGTGTAATGCTAAAACTCGTGAAACTGGAAATAATACACATAACCTTTACAAGGTGAGCAGAAACATACCAGGGAAAATGAAATGATTAAATTAAACAATAATTCTCCCTACATTTACTTTGAGTTTGGGTTTTTATTTAGTGCGAAAGCCAGAAATAAAAATGATATGCTTTTCTTCTCAGCACTAAACATTTGCCAGGGATAATTTTACATTACTTTCTTCTAAATTTAAAAGGGGTAATAAAGAACATGAGGACACATTCATAAATAAGATCATGCTTCCGGTAATTGAAGAAATCATACCTGTGGAAATCATAATCTATTAAGGTAAAAGGGAATTAGAATCTTCCCTCCACACAGGTTGCCATCACACTCTTTACCCTAGCACCCTATTCCCAGCTTTTACTTCATCACAACTTTTTGTATTTTCTAAAATCCACAATAAATAAATATGCACTTGAGTGCTATTTTTCACTCTCACTATTCTACTGAGAGCATAGCTTCAAAAATTCACCTTATAAGCAAGGCGGAATAACTTCAATTCAGTTCAGTTCAGTCACTCAGTTGTATCTGACTCTTTGCAACACCATGAATTGCAGCACACCAGGCCTTCCTGTCCATTACCAACTCCCGGAGTTTAGGCAAACTCATGTGCATTGAGTCGGTAATGTCATCTAACCATCTAATCCTGTCGGACCCATCTCCTCCTGCCTTCAATATTTCCCAGAATCAGGGTTTTTCAAATGAGTCAGTTCTTCACATCACGTGGCCAGTGTATTGGAGTTTTAGCTTCAGCATCAGTCCTTCCAATGAGTATTCAGAACTGATTTCCTTTAGGATGGACTGGTGGGATTTCCTTGCAGTCCAAGGGACTCTCAAAAGTCTTCTCCAACACCACAGTTTGAAAGTATCACTCAGCTTTCTTTATAGTCCAGCTCTCACATCCATACATGACTACTGTGAAAACCATAGCCTCGACTAGATGGACCTTTGTTGGCAAAGTAATGTCTCTGCTTTTTAATATTGTGTCTAGATTGGTCATAGCTTTTCTTCCAAGGGGTAAGTGTCTTTTAATATCATGGCTGCAGTCAGCATCTGCAGTGATTTTCGAGCCCCCCAAAATAAAGGCTGTCACTGTTTCCACTGTTTCCCCAACTATTTGCCATGAAGTGACGGGACCAGATGCCATGATCTTTGTTTTCTGAATGTTCAGTTTTAAGCAATTTTTTTGAATCTCCTCTTTCACTTTCACCAAGAGGCTAAGTTCTTCTTCGCTTTCTGCCATTAGGGTGCTGTCATCTGCATATCTGAGGTTATTGATATTTCTCCTGGCAATATTGATTCCAGCTTGTGTTTCATCCAACCTGGCATTTCCCATGATGTACTCTGCATATAAGTTAAATAAGCAGGGTGACAATATACAGGGTGTGTGTGTGTGTGTAGACAGAAGCAAAATATCACCCATACCACTTTAAGCCACTTTAATATGTGTGTGTACTGAAGTGGTTTGTCATTCTCCTCTCTGGTGGATCATGTTTTGTCAGAATTCTCCACCATGACCTGTCTGTTTTGGGTGGCCCTACGGCATGGCTCATTGAGTTAGACAAGGCTATGGTCCATGTAAGGAACAGAATTAGCCCATCTGAGGTCATCTTTGATAATGAAATGAACTAGTCAATTGTTTTTTATGTTTAGTTGCTAAGTCATGTATGCCTCTTTGCAACCCCATGGACTGGAGCCTGCCAGGCTTTCCTGCCATTCACTATCTCCCAGAGTTTACTCAAACTCATGTCCTTTGAGTGAGTGCCTCTATCTAAGCATCTCACCCTCTGTTGCCCCCTTCTCCTTTTACCTTCAATCTTTCACAATATCAGGATATTTTCCTTTAGGCATGACTGATTTGATATCCTTGCAGTGCAAGGGACTTCTTCTCTAACACCACAACTCAAAAATATCAAGTGACAGCTCAGTTCAGTCACTTAGTCATGTCCGACTCTTTGTGACCCCATGGACTGCAGCACACCAGGCATTCCTGTCGATCACCAACTTCCAGAGCCTACTGAAAATTCATTTCCATTGCATCAGTGATGCCATCCAACCATCTCATCCTCTTTTGTTCCTTCTCTTCTTGCCTTCAATCTTTCCCAGCATCAGGGTTTTTTCCAGTGAGTGAGTTCTTCACATCAGGTGGCCAATGTATTGGAATTTCAGCTTCAGCATCTGTCCTTCCAATGAATATTCAGGACTGATTTCCTTTAGGATTGACTGGTTTGAACTCCTTGCTGTCCAAGGGACTCTCAAGAGTCTTCTCAGCACCACAGGTCAAAACATCAGTTCTTCAGTTCTCAGCTTTCTTTATAGTCCAATTCTCACATCAATACATACCTATGACTAGGTGGTCTTTTGTTGGTAAAATAATGTCTCTGCTTTTTAACATACTGTCTCGGTTGGTCATAACTTTTCTTCCAAGGAGCAAGTGTCTTTTAATATCATGGCTGCAATCACCAACTGCAGTGATTTTGGACCCCACTCCCTCCCCCCAAAAAAAGTCTTTCACTGTTTCCATTGCTTCCCCATCTTTCACCATGAAGTGATAGGACTGGGTGCCACTATCTTAGTTGTCTAGGTTTGTCATAGGTTTGCCATAGGTTTCCTTTCAAGGAACAAGTAGCCTTTAATTTCATGGCTGCAGTGACCATGCTCAGTGATTATGGGCCTATTAGGAGCTTCCTATTTCGTTTGACCAATTATCTGAAGAGTAAATTGCTTATTTTATGAGTAAATCAATTGTGAGACATTGTATGCATGCTCAGTCACTCAGTTGGGTTTGACTCTTTGCCACCCCTTGGACTGCAGCCTGCCAGGCTCCTCTGTCCATGGGGTTCTCTAAGCAAGAGTACTGCAGTGGGCTGCCATTTCCTTCTTCAGGGGATTGCCTCCATCCAGGGATCGAAACTGAGTCTCTGTTTCCTATGTTGGCAGATGGATTCTTTATCAGTCTGCCACCTGGTAAGCCCTGTGAGATATTACTGGACAATAATTTACCTAGACTTTTTAGGCTATGTTATACTTGATTTTTCTAGACTCTGTAAAAGATTCAGTGTTATATTCTGGGATGTTTTCTTATTTTAATGCATTTATCATCCATCATTCATACACTGGAGTCTAGTCATGCATATACACAAAACTTATGTCATATTCAATTTACTATTCAGCAGCTCTTAGAATAACAGATCACTCAAGTTAAAATTGTACAAGATAACTAGCTTTTAACTACAACATATGCAAGAATTAATCACCTAGTTTTAGGCAAAATGCTTCCAGTAATGTTTATCTCACTGCTTCATGATGGGGTTTGGAGCTCATCTTTATTTCCTATGATTAAAATAACTTTTTTTTTTCACTTTTCACTTTGAGCATAAATCTGATAAACTATAGATTTCAAATATTTATTATAGGTCAGATTTCTCATTTCTTCTCAGAAAAGATTTTGTTTAATAACTTCAAGGTAGTCTTCAGTAAAGAAATCCCACTATATCTCAAATAATTTATTCTGATGTGGAATAAGATACTACTGTAGTGTCTACAGAGTTGCACATCTTATTCTCCAAGAAAGCTGTTTGTCACTGCCCCTATATTTTGATAGCAAAATTAATTTCATGAAAAGGAAGCTCATCATATTAATTGCTTGCTAATTATGTTTTAATTACCTTTTAAAAGGTTAACTCCTGACTAATTTGTTTTGAATTTTACATCCATTAAAATTTGTGATCCCTCTATTAATATTGATCTTTAGTGCCATCTGTATTTGTTACAGGAATTAAAATAACAGACAAATATGTTAAAGAGTATATAAAGTAAGGGTATATAATCCAAGTCTGTCAAACAGTATTTGTAACTCCTATTATTTTTCCTCAGTTATATGCAGCATATTTTCTTCTTTTCAATCATGTCTACTGATGAAAATGTGGAGTGAGCCATCATGGCATTCTCTATGGATAGCTCACCAGAAATTCATTTTTGTACTGAAAATGTGGCTCTCTATATTTGATAACAGCAAATATTTAATGGGTTTTCCAAGTGGCACTAGTGGTAAAGAACTCACCTGCCAATGCAGGAGTCTCAAGAGACATCAGTTCGATCCCTGGGTCAGGAATATCCCTTGGAGGAGGGCATGGAGAAACCCACTCTAGTTATTTTTGCCTGGAAAATACCAATGAAAGAGTAGCCTGGCAGGGTATCGTCCATAGGGTCACAAAGAGTCGGAAATGACTCAAGCAACTTAGCACACTCTCAAATATTTAATAATAGGATCATAGATTTAAATTTTTGCTTACACTCTAATTTTAGGAATTTGTAACAAAAATAAACCGTTACAGCAAAAAAAGTTCATAGATTATTTATGGGTATCTACTACTATGTATGATGCTGCATTGTTTGAAAATTCATCTAGATCTCAACCTGAAATCAAAAGATATAAAATTAATACTGGTTTAAAGATCATATACTACACACCAGCCCATATACAAATTTCCTTAAAGATCATTGTCATGTGACTGATCAGCTGTTACTTACTCTTTGCTAAAGGGCCTTGGAGACTCTTTTTTGGGTGATATAGCTAATGTAATTATTTGAAAATCTTAATAATTAGAAAAAATCTTATATACAATTAAAATATTTGAAAGAATTTTTATCCATGTAATCTATTTTTGTTCTATGAAACTCAATGACTAAGTCTGTTGGTTTTTCTGAATAAAATTTTAAAAATACTTAACGATAACTCTTTTGTTCCTCCAGAGAAAAACATCTATCAATGTGATGCATCATTAAGTCCAAATATATATTTGAACAGAGCTGAAAAAAATGCATCGATAATATTAAATTTCCAAGGGTTAAACCATAAATACTGAAGTTAAAGACAATGTGTTTTTTAAAATGAGATTTATAAAAATTCCACATCAATAGTTATTTGGAGTGAATACTGTTTGCCACTTGGGTATTTTAAAATACATTTTTTGCTACCTATAAAGTATTTTATCAAAAATTCAAAATTTAGTAGAAAAATAAAAGGAAGTGGGCTGAAAAGGTAGAATGAAATCACTTAAATATAGTAAAGTGGAGAACCATGATTAATCTACTTTGCTTTGTTAAATTACATTTATATTAAGTGTTTTATGCATTTGACAGATTTTAACAATATAAATAATGCTAAGGACAGGGAGAGGAATTTAGGCAATAGGAAACCTGATTTCATTGGTACCAGAACAACCTGCCTTTGGAGGCAGGAAAAATTGCTCTGGACTTCTCAGAGGATCCCAGACTTCTCTGCTGCCATGTCAATGGCCAGATTAGGTGAGATAACAGGGAAGTACACTATGTCTTATCACCCACATGGATGAGACCAGAGTTGATGGAATAAGCAATGATTATCCCAGGTCGTGTTAGTTGTGAAGAATCTGCTTGCCAATGCAGGAGACATAAGAGCCATGGATTCAATCCATGGGTCAGGAAGATCCCCTGGAGGAAGACATGGCAATCCACTCCAGTGTTCTTGCCTGGAGAATTCCAAGGACAGAGAAGCCTAATGAGCTACAGTCCGTGGGGTCACAAAGAGTTGAACACAACTGAAGCAACTTTGCACACACACACACACACACACACACACACACACACACACACACACCTGTTACCAGAAGTCTCTTAAATCCAAGGACTGGAGATAATCTTTATTAAAAGAGATAAAAAATAGTACACACTTTAACCTCATCAACTTTCTCCCTACTGGTATTTTCCCCATTATATGGTAATTAGGCCAGTTTGAGTTTTTCTCCAATCTTGAGTGGGATATACACAGTGACAACAAAAAGACCTACCTAACATTGTATTGCTACTTTGGCTTGTGTCCCCATCATTGCAGTGTTTAAAAAAATACAAACATTACACATTTCTATATGCATTCACCTAAATTTGTGTCATTTTCCATAGTCTCATTCTTTCATTGTTTGACACATTCTTTTTCTCTCTTCGTCTTTCTCTTTTTCTAATGAAGATCTGGTTGACTTATTTCTCTGCAACTTATGTTTTGTCTTTCTTTTATCCTAAATAATGTATTTTTCTTCTGGACTCTTCATTATTCAAGATTTTAAAATGAAATAATTAATTTTAATCCTAACCTGTAGTTACAAAGTTACTAGGTTTTTAATAACCATTTATAGATTCACCTCATTAATTATCTTATAGCTACTAGCTGATTTTGTAAATGTACTGTAAAATCTGTTATTTGCCACAGCAACTAAATAAAATATATCAATGTGCTTTATAAATTCAAAAGTGCTATGTTAATTCATGGATGTCATAGCTCTAGTTCAGAGACATAAGAGGTAGATGAGGAATAAAAATGCATCACTCCAGAGACAAGGGAGCCTTTACTGTACGTATTTTTTAAATTGACCCCTTTACAGTCATTTCCTCCTGTTTCTATTGTGTGCTCAAAGCAAGCTTAGTTTAATGATGGTTTTTGATTATTTCTGTTCTGATGATTCAAGTGTTTCTTGAAAACAGACTTTCTTTTAAAAGAGATAATATTGTAGTTTTATAATATCTTTTGAGTGAAAGTACCATTTATTTGAAGTTCTACTCTTGTCATTTACAAGTTGCATGATCCCAGGCTAATTACCTATTTAAACCTACCCACTCATTTCTAAGGAGGCTCTCCTAAGACTGCTCTGGGTTGTTGAGAGGATTAGAGCATGGATGATGCAGCAAAGTTAGCCTCACTCCACAGGTGACTGTGAGCTGCTATTTTCTGTTGTCTCCTATCTCCAAATAATCTTTATTCCTAAGAAATATTTTATGTCCCTGGGCCAAAATAAATAAAAATTATGCTAAAAATAGCAGTTATAGGGCAAAGTGAAATGAGTAAAAGGAAAATAAAATAAAAGGAAAGTGCTTGGAATGAAAATAAAGTCATTTATAGGCAGATAATGCTAGTCTCCAAAGCATAAAAATGAATTTACTGAGTTACCATAGGTTACTTGATTCTTGATTTCTGTTAATCCCTTTTCTTCTTTTAATATTTTAATCTAATAAATTTTTTCTTATAAAACTGCTGTGAAGATCTTATTCCATACTCATATATGGAATATAGCCTGGTTCTAATTATTCTATAAATAATACTTCTTTTATCAATATTGTCATTACTATAATCATTAAAATTGTGCATTTTTCTGGAGTACAATTAATTACATACTTTTTTCATGATTTCAATTAGACTCAAAATTTTACAAAGTGTTGTTATTCTGGAGACCTATATATAAAATAGAGGGGACAAAAAACTTTTAAAAAACAAATATGATATATAAATTCTGTGTTAGATTATAAACATCTACTGTCTCTCTTTAAAATTGCCAGAATATTCAATTTGGGGATATCAATGTGACAATATCTTGACTGAAACATTCTAGAATATTTATATAGTTTACTTTGCTTAAAATCTTTAATGATGGAAAATACTTTTTTTGTCTTTTGCCTGTATAAGTCATGTATATAATGACTATACTCCAGAGCAGGCTTCCCTGATAGCTCAAACTGTAAAGAATCTGCCTGCAATGCTGGAGACCCAGAGTTCAATCCCTAGACTGGGAAGATCCCCTGGGGAAGAGAAAGGGAATCCACTTCAGTATTCTTACCTGGAGAATTCCATGGACAGTGAATCCTGATTACAGTTCATGGGGTTGCAAAGAGTTGGACACTACTGAAGCAAATTAGTGCACGCACACACAAACACACACATACACTCCAGAGCAAAATGATGACATTATTAATCACATGCTGAATCAATGAATGAGTATGCAAAGTTTTAAGCCATTGGGGAAAATTTAAAAGTTGTTTTTCTGCATTATATCAGATGTGTTTGGATTGTCCTTTTTATCATGTCTTAGAGAAGAAAATATCTCCTTTACCTTCCAAGAAGACCATTATTCCTCTATGGATAATTTATTTACTTTAGTTGGTCCCATGCCTCTAAAGGCCCTCAAAATTAACACTCCACTGTTTAACTACTAACTACCTTTTCCTTTTGGGGCATTTCATTTGTGCAAAATATATATTTTGTTTTGTTTGTAATGTGATTCACCAAAATTCATAATTTTTCAAGACACATAGTAAAACTACTTTTATCAAATATAAATAATTTACTTTAAAACTGGTAAAACAGCTAGCCCCCAAAGTACAGATAAAACATTTTTTTAAAAATGGATAGATATAAGTTGTGGAAGAGTGAATTCCTCAAATTATGAAAAAAGGCAGGACAATGAGTATAGATAGGAATGGAATTTGAGAGCAATTTTAGGTCGTGAGGTGACTTAAGACACCAAAAAATGTTGTTTTGGAAGATTTCTGTAGTCCTCCAAATTATTAAATTTACTTTTTCTTTTTTTCTGGGTTTTATTATTGTCTTTTAAATTTATTTTTTATTTCCTATTATAGTATAGTTGACCTCAAATTATTTTAAATCGTCACAATGGAAAAATTTTAAATGAGTGAAAAACGGACAAGTATCTGTTAGGAGGCAGTTCTCTTCCGACAGAAATTCAAACTTCTGAAGTTTTGCAGAAACAAATACACATATTTTGTCCATTTTCCCTGTTGTTTACCCACTGAAAAAGCAGTCCAAAGACATATACTATATAGGGAGAATCTAATAATTACCCATGAACACAGACATGTGAGTACACACTTGTGGTCAGAGGAGCGTTGTCATGGAGAGGAAAAGGCAATGATCCTTGTAGTTAAATTCTAAGTTCAGTTCAGTTAAAGTAGAATGCAAGAAAAGACATTTTTTTTTTTTTTTTTTGGTCCAGTAACAGCTGTGTCAGAATAGGAACAGATGAGAGTTATAGATTAGGAACAGTCAGAGGAATTAGTGTGATTAAAAGCTTTTGTACCTATTATGCTTAGATGCATAAAATGCTGGGAAGCTTCTGGCATAGAAGAAAAGCCAGCATATAGAAAAAGCAAGGAAGTTCATGTAGCGTAGCACAGCAATGGCAGTTTCAAAATAATATTTATATTATCTAGAAAATCACTTAGGTAATATTATATTACCTAGAAGTTCAGATATGAATTATTCAGTGCATTGGAAGTGGATTAAATTCAACAAATAAACTGTTTTGTCCTTTTTCTCATGATTAACCTTTTTTATTTTATCCATGGTTAATCACACATAATACAGTTATCTAGGTCAATAATTATTCTGGATAATATTATTCACTTAAATTTCAAGTTAAAGTCTGTGCTTTCTTTTGCTTTTGTTTTTCAAAAACCCAAAGATGGGAAGAGGTGAACTTTAATTTTAGGGACCATTTTAAGGTTCAAAGTAGTATGCAATTAGAGGATAAAAAAGCAGTATCAAGAGTACATATTATTACATGTTAGTCATAAATAAATTGTCATAAACATTTATGAGAATGTTTTTAGTTTGATTTCCCTCTTTATACAATTTGAAGCAAAATATATAGTCTACCTTGTATTTGTAAAATAATATTGTATACATTTATAGAGTTAAATCAATTTATTGAATACTATATTAACTGTATTAGCTTACTAGGGCTATTATAACAAAAAACAACACCCTAAGTGGCTTAAACAACTAATAGCTAGAGATTGAGGTATCATTAGAGTTGCTTCCTTCTGTGGTCTGTGAGGGAGAATGTGTGTGTCTCTCTTAGCTTCTAGTAACCTCTGGTTTGCAGTCGGTGTACCCTTTTTATAAGGTTGTCAGCCATATTAGAATAGAGTATACCCTAATAACTGGATCATTGGCAATGACTGTATTTCCAAATAAGGTCTCATTATTATCCAAATAAAGTCACACATATTCACAAGTAATGGGGGTTAGAATTTTTAAACCTTTTGAGGAGCATAATTCAATAACTTTTGCCATTCATTGGTTTCAAGTACTTAAATTTTGTATTTTGAGTTACTGGGAAAATCCTATCTGGAATGCTAAAATGAGTAATTTGGAAAATATTTCTGAATATTTCTTTTCAGAGATGTTTCCCAGAGGCCAAAATAAATTTGAAAATGTCTAAGTAGATACTATGGGGCTTGCAAGTATAGTAAGGCATTCTCTGCATCTTAAATGCATAGTGTATTAAGTAGGGTTAAGTTTAAATATATAAATATGTAAATAACAAGAGCTAGAACATCTCAAAGACAATAAAAGACTATGATTGATTAATTGCTAACTGTTACAGCCATTAGCTATAAGACAAGAACACAATTCCTTTAAGCTAGGTGGAATAGTTAATTTATTGGGATTTAAATTAGAAAGTAAAGATTGGATACATTTTAGACAGAAATGTAGAAAAGGCAATTAATGAGTAAAATGTTAGATACAAGACGACAGGGATTGAATTCAGAGGATGAGGTGTTGCTAAACATGTTAAAAGAGCATTTCTATAAATATAAGTCACACTGACTAGTCATGTATGGATGTGAGAGTTGGACTATAAAAAAGGGTGAGTGCTGAAGAACTGATGCTTTCAAATTGTGGTGCTGGAGAAGACTTTTGAGAGTCTCTTGGACAGCAAGGAGATCAAACCAGTCAATCTCAAAGGAAATCAACCCTGAATATTCTTTGGAAGAGCTGATGCTGAAGCTGATGCTCCAACACTTTGGCCACCAGATGCGAACAGCCGACTCTTTGGAAAAGACCCTGATGCTGGGAAAGACTGAAGGCAGGAGGAGATGGGGACAACAGAGCATGAGATGGTTGGGTGGCATCACCGACTCAATGGGTGTGAGTTTGATAGTGGAGGACAGAAAAGCCTGGTGTGCTACAGACCATGGGGTCACAAAGAGTTGAACATGTCCAACAGCAACTGAACAACACACAGAGTGACAGGAAATTTAATCTAATATTTAAAGTCATGGTAGCAATCTTTCTTTTTGTAATTAACTAAGTTCCAACCTGCCTAGAAAATCCTATGGACAGAGGAGCCTGGCAGGCTACAGTCCATGGGGTCACAAAGAGTTGGACTTGACTTAGTGGGTCGACAACTTTGTTGACAACAACAAAGTTCCAATCTGCCTTATGGCCTTTGCCTCTGATATTCTCTCTGCTTCTATCTTCTACAGAGATATTCTCTCTGTGGTTATCACCCCCGTTTTTTTGCACAATTGTTTCTGTTGCATTATTTCCATACTCAGTTTAAATATTACCTTGTCAGAGAATTGTATCCTGAGTATTCTACCCTCTTTCACTCCTTAGTATAATCTCAGTTGATTTTCTCTATAGCACTGATTAAATGAATAATTGTTTATCTATTTATTAATTCTTGTTATATCTTCCACTAAGATTTATGACATCAAGAACCATATTGCTTGCTTTCAGTATTTTTACTTAGCATCAATAACAGTAGATGAAAGATGTATATGACATGTAAACATTGGCTAAATGAAGGTATTTAAGTTGTTTATAATTTTACTATTAGTATTGCTTTATAGATAACAAAAAACATTGGTTGTTTGAGGTGCAAAAGCAGGGTGAAACTCAGCAGATAAACTATATGTGCCTTATACTGTGCAAATAGACTTTATGTCAATAAGCTCATTATTATAACTTTTCCCTGATGGTTCAGGTGGTAAAGAATCTGCTTGCAATGTGGGAGACCTGGGTTTGATCCCTGGGTTGGGAAGATTCCCTGGAGGAGGGCATGACAACCCACCCCAGTATACTTGTCTGGAGAATCCCCATGAACAGAGAAACCTGGCAGGCTACAGTCTATGGGGTCACAAAGAGTCAGACATGATTAAGCAACTAAGCACACAGAAAAACACACCAACCGTACAGGTAATTCAGATTCACAGTCATGGGGGGAGTAACTTTTTGATCACCAAGTAGCTCCTGGCATGTGTTCCATATGATATCAGGGCACTCACATAAGTATCCATGGTTCATAGACATGGATGGACATGGTGGTTGGTTTAGTCACTTAGCCATATCCAGCTCTTGCAACACCATGGATTGTGGCTTGCAAGGCTTCTCTGTCCATGGGATTTCCCAGGCAAGAATATTGGAGTTGACATTTCCTTCTCCAGAGGATTCTTCCAGACCCAGAATTCAAACCCATGTCTCCTTCACTGCAGGCAGATTATTTTTACCTCTGAGCCACAAGGGAAGCTCAAAGACATACCCCCTCATTATCATGGCATTAATCAGGGTATTCCAGAGAAACAGAACTATGCAAATAGGTGATGGTTAAATAGATAAATAAATGCACATATGCTAAGTTGCTTCAGTTGTGTCAGATTCTTATGACCCCATGACCTGTAGCCTGCCAGGTTCCTCTGTCTATAGAATTCTCCAGGCAAGAATACTGGAGTGGTTTGCCATGCCCTCCTCCAGGGGATCTTCCCAACCCAGGGATCGAACCCACATCTCTTATGTCTCCTGCATGGACAGGCTGGTTCTTTACCATTAATGCCATCTGAGGAGATAGATAGATAGATAGATAGATAGATAGATAGATAGATAGATAGATAGATAGATAGATAGATAGATTTTAAAGAATTGGCTCATGTGACTGTATAGACTTGGGAAATTCAATATCTGATGGTGGAATCTGACAGGCTAGAGACTCAGGAAAGACATGTAGTTCTAGTTCAAAGGCAATCTACTGGCAGAATTGCCATCTGCTTAAAGGAGGGCATCTTTTATTTTGTTCAGACCTTCAACTAATTGGGTGAGATCCACCACATTACAGAGGACAATATGCGTTACTCAAACTCCACTGATCTACATGTAAATATCATCCAAAAGTACCCTCATAGAAATAGCCAGAATACTGTTTGACCAAATATCTGGGCACCAATCAAGCTGACACATAAAGTCCATCATCACAGTCAAAATCACAGCATCATAGAAAGTGAGACAGCAGAGCCAGAATACATAGAAGGAAGTAAGACTAAAGAGGGCTTTTCTTTTCTTTTCTAAGACTGAGAAGACTAGCACATTTTCTTCTGCCCATTTCTCCATAAAACATATACCACGATTTAAAGTTGTAAATATTCAAGAGATTCTAAGAGAGCGCCTTGAAAAGATGAGGACAAAATTCATATCCCCTATTGAAATAGAGACTTTGGGCTTTTCATTACCATTTTCTCAGGATCTAGTACAATACCGTGTATGTGTAAGGTGTAAAACAAAACAAAGTAAAAAAACATTGTACCACTATACTAATAAGGAATGATGAAAGAATGTGTTGGAAGATAGCAGTAAGACTCCCTCACTAAGTTACTACAATATAATACAAAGAATTAATATAAAATTGGTCTAATAATAACACATGTGCATTGACCAATCAGCACATCAAAATAGAAATTCAAGACACACTTAATAATACATAAATATTTAACAAATAATTCAAATCAATGGAAAATAGCTTATCCAAAATGAGTGATAAAATATTTTAAAAACAATAAGTACCATAATATAGGGTAAGAAACAGCAAACAGTAGTAATGATAATAAGAATTGTAATAAATTTGGGCTTATAAATATTTGAAATACCCTGCCTGGAACTTTACAAATTTTATCACTTTATCTCCTCTAATGCTTTAGTCCTACTTGGTTTGTTAAGGCAGGTTGGTGGACCTCACTCTGGGATTCTGACTTATAGGTTTGGGGAAGGCTCCATATTTTGCATTTTCAACAAGGGGGTCCATTTGAGAATTACTAGTCAATACAAACTGTGATAAAGTTTTCTTTTAAAAAGCTTCAAGATAAATTTAAGACTCCATGTTGCTTTCTTCCATAAAGTATGCTTAGTTCCAGGACAATAATAAAAAATGTCAAAATGCTTATTTGATATTACCCAGGATTTTGAAAATGTCATCACTATAACACTCTAAGTACTTTACATATGAAATACATATTTGCTTAATGTGACTCTATTAGTGTTTTAAAATTGATTGCACAAGTCTGTCATTGATTTTTAGCCTAATAATACTATCAAAAGATTTGTATCTCTTGCTGATACTGTAATCTATGAATGATACTATATTTCACTTATTACTCTTTGAATTAATTCTTAAATTTGGTATCATTCCTTCTGAATATGAACCACCACCTGCCTCAATAGTCTAAGGAGCAAAGGATTATTATAGTCTAACTTATGTTGACACATCTTCATTCCTTTGTATGCTGAACACACGTATCTATTAGTACTAGTTACTTGATTGATTAAAGAGATTCTCTTTTTTTCCTAAAAAGGACAACTTAAAAAATATATTTACTAGCTTATAACATCACTTGAATTTCTTTGGTGGCTAAAAAAAAGACTTTCCTTGGAGGCACTGAAATTTAGGTGTAATAATTTGAATTCAGTATTTAAAAACTAAGTTTGTTTTATTATATCATCTAAATAAACCAGAACAACATTTTCTAAGAAGTATAAACTGCAATACTGCTGATAGATAAGGGGTTGTATGGAATTTGAAACTACTTCTTTAAAAAAAAAAAAAAGAAACTACTTCTTGAATAAATGATTTAAAGTTTACTTCTTTCCTCCTTAAAATGGTTACTTTGTAAATAAATTTATCATTATTTGGTGATAATCAGATGTCTATTATTTATTATTTTTCTATCAAAAAAAAAGATTTGCAATATTTACTATATATGAGCTCAAATTCAGCAACATTCTATATGTATAGCTCAAGATTAACAAAATATCCTGCAATACAATATGATTGTTTTTGAGTGAGAGAAAGAGAAATGAACAATAGTGCTTATGATTTAATGTACACAATTTACCTGTAATAGTTTAACCACATATTCACACTTGAACTTTCTGGACACAGACTCTTACCTTGTGATTTGTTTCAGTCAGCACCTTAAGATCATAAGAGCATTCTTTCATTAATTCTATATCCATTTTATTTTTCACTTCATTTAAGCAAAATTCTTAAGGAATAACAGCATTATTTGGGAATGATATTCTCAGATTTTTCAATTCTGTTCATATATGTTATTTTAAATGGCTTAGAAAAGCTTCATTTCTATAAGAACTAGTAATATGAAATGGTTACATATAAAATAATATCAAGAACATTTATATCAGCTTAGTGTTACACAAAATTTCATAAAAATAAAAGAATTAGGTTTGACAGAGTACTCACATGAAAAAAGTTGTTTGCATTCTGTTTTGCTTTTAGAATTCTCTGGCTCTTTGAGTTTGGTTAATTTGAACTAAGATTCCCATTATGACAGCACTTTACTTTGAAGTGGGATTTTTTAATGTCAAGAAGGAAAATCACCTCCCAGTTGGTTGGCAATTTATTAAAGCAAGAGGTCTCAGGAGATGAGCACGCATAATATTGTAAGACATAATGTCAGAGGGTTTGTCATTACAAAACAAACAATTTAATATGGATCAGAGCCTCTCATTTAGAAAGTCATAAAAAGCCCTCAAAAAGATGATATTCAAGTATTAATATGAATAGTTTTATACTCTTTTCTGAGGGAAAAAGCAGTGTTTTTTAAACTTTCAAATATGCATGCATTAAGATCTATTCAAGTGAATAAAAACTGGTCATATTTGTACTTAAAAAAAAAAGTAAAGTGGAGAAACATCAACATGTGATATATGTTATATTTCTTTTCTACTCCAGAATTTTAATTGTCCCTCACCTGTTCCTACTGCCCGCTATTACACTCAGAATTTTGTCATAGTTGATTACAAATCATCTCATATATGTTTTTAGAATAAGTTGGAAATGATGATTATCATAATCTGACTTGTTTTATGATACTCAAGTAGCAAGTTGAGAACTTAAACTGAAATGAAATTTGAATTTGAATGTAGAAATGATTGAATTCCAAAGGCAAGTACCGGGCTATTATGTTGGGGCAGAACCTTCACTGTTAGGTTTGGGAAACCAAAAATACCAAAGAGAAGTTTAATCTTAAAGCGTAGATATTAAGGAGGTGTTACCTGTGCCCTAATAGGAAAAGGAATGTGTAGGGGGAAGCATAAAAGAAACAAAGAGATATCTACTTGGTTTCTAGTGTTTGTGTTGCCACAATTTATTGTTGGTCAATAAATTGTACCTAAATTTTCCTGTATGCAGATTGAAATTTGAAAACCATGTATAGTTACTCACATGCTAAATAAAACAATTTTTAAAAAGGTTCTAAAGTTTGACTTTCACTATGAGAACATGCGTGTTAAGTCGTTTCAGTCATGTCTGATTCTTTGCGATCCTATGGACTATAGCGCGCCAGGCTCCTCTGTCCATGGGATTCTCCAGGCAAAAATACTGAAGTGGGTTGCCATCGCCATCTTCAGGGGATCTTCCTGACTCAGGGATCAAACCTGCATCTCCTGTGTCTCCTGCATTGGAGATGAATTCTTTACCCACTGACCCACCTGGGATTTCAACTTAAGTCTGAATTTTGCAATAAGGAGCTGATGATCTGAGCCACAATCAGCTCCAGGGTTTGCTTTTGCTGACTGTAGAGAGTATCTCCATCTTTAGTTGCAATTAATATACTCAGTCTGATTTCAGTATTGACCATCTGGTGATGCCCATCTATAGAGTCATCCCTTGTGTTGTTGGAAGAGGGTGCTTGCTATGACCAGTGTGTTCTCTTGGCTAAACTCTGTTAGCCTTTGCCCTGCTTCATTTTGTACTCTGAGGCTAAAGTTGCCTGTTACTCCAGGTGTCTCTTGACTTCTTATCTTTGCATTCCCATCCCCTATGATGAAGAGGGCATCTTTTTGGTGCTAGTTCTAGAAGGTCTCCTGGAGGAGGAAATGGCAACCCACTCCAGTATTCTTGCCTGGAGAATTCCATGGACAAAGGAGCCTGGCAGGCTATAGCTCATGGGGTCCCAAAGAGTTGACAAGACTGAGTGACTAACACATACACTAGAAGGTCTAGTAGGTCTTCATAGAATCGTTCAACTTCAGCTTCTTTGACATTAGTGATTGGGGCACAGACTTGGATTACTGTGATGCTGAATGGTTTGCTTTGGACATTAATTGAGATCATTCTGTCATTTTTGAGATTGCACCCAAGTACTGCATTTCAATATCTTGTAATAACTTACAATGGAAAGTAATCTGGTAATAATTGTATATGTGTGTGTGTGTGTGTGTGTGTGTGTGTGTGTGTGTGTGTATAAACTGAATTACTTTGATGTACTCCTGAAACATTATAAATCAACTGTGCTCATTTAAAAAACAGAAGACCTTATGAGTGCAGAGGTTACGGTAAATGAAGTAATACTACAAATTCCTGACTCATAGGTGCTAGAGAAGCACCTATGAGTTACATTGTAGAGGGTCTTCTGAGTACAATGAACATGGAAAGTTGTTTTGGTAAAGCTCCTCTCTCATTAGACATCAAGAGTTCATAATAGAGCAAGGCCTTCTGAGTAGAGTGAGTATAAATATTTAGCTGAAACTCTAACCACATTACACGTCAGTGATCTCAAAATGGAGACAGGCTTAAGTGCAGCAATTATGGGCACATACTCAGCCAAAATTTTGACCTTATTCAGCATCAAAACGTTCACACCAGAGGGAGTATTGCAAATGGGAGAAGACTAACAAATTGCTCTAATCTATCCCTGAAAACTTATTTTTTTAAAAAAATTATAAAATATATGTAACAAAATTTATCTCTACCTTTTAATGTTTGCTGCAGCATGTTTAAAAACTCACATCTAATCTCCAGAGTTCTTTTTCATCTTGCAAAAATAAAACTCTATACCCCTTAAACAACATCTCTCTCTACTCCATTCCTACCCCACCTGGCAACCACTTTTTTATACTCAGTCTATGAACTTGATTACTCTGGATACTTATATAAGTGCAATCATACATTTTTCATCTCATTGCAACTGACTTATTTTGCTTGGCATAATGTTCCCATGTTGAAGAATCTGTCATCACTTTCTTCCATATTAAGAAGGAATCAAAATTGACCTGCCTAAGACATGAGGAAGGGTGCTGATATTCAATGCAAGTCCATCTGACATGATGATATATAGAGAAACAGGAGATCCAGATTTTATATGGACTGTTTATTAACAGCTTTACTGAGGTACTGCCATACAAAATTTCATTTATTAAAATTGTAAAATGTATTTTCACATATGTGTGCACAATGAGACTATCACCAAAGTCATGATGGTGAACATGTCCGTTACTCACAGAGTTTCCACTAGCCCCTCCATATTCTGTTTCTCCCAATCCTACCCAAATTTCCATCTCCAGGTAGATATCATAGTTTACATTTTATATAAAGGGAATGCTACAGGTATCCTTGTATGACTCTTAAATAAGTGCAGGAATATATTTTTAGTATTATGTGTGTGTAAAAGAATGACATCAAATAAGGATATGGCTTTCCTATGTATCAGAGCTGCATTGTTTGCAAGCAAATGTGGGTTATTTTGCTGTTGTTCTCACAATCATTGAGAAAATGTTGTTTAAAGTAGGAACTGAAGTTGAAACTATCAATAGTAATTTAAACTGAAATTCAGTTTCATATGAATTCTTTATGAATAAAATAATTTTGAACTATCTACATCATACAGAAAAGAAATTTCAGGTATTATGTTGTACTTATCAATGAGAAATGCCCCCTTAGTTTACAAAGTTTCTTTACATATCTGCTAAAATATTTGTACCCAGAAGCTATGTCATGAGCCTGTGATGATTAGAGAACAGAACATTGATTCTTCCAGTAACTGTGCACCATTTTAAGTTTTAAACTCAGACCTTATCTTTTTAACTTTTTATTTTTTATTGGAATACAGTTGATTAATAATGTTGTGCTAATTTCAGATTCACAGAAATGTGATTCGGTTATACATATATTGATACATGCATCTATTCTTTTAAAAGTTATTTTCCCATTTAGATTGCTCCATAATAATGAGCAGAGTCCCTGTGCTATAATAGGTTCATATTTGATAATAAAATGCTTTGACCAATTCTATAATATTGGTGATTGCTGCTATTCAAATCAACTGTTATTTCATATGCAAAATCTATACCTTATAGCACTGTATTTCAGTTCAGTTCAGCTCAGTCGCTCAGTCGTGTCTGACTCTTTGCGACCCCATGAACCGCAGCACACCAGGCCTCCCTGTCCATCACCAGCTACCGGAGTCCACCCAAACTCATGTCATTGAGAAGGTTATGCCATCCAACCATCTCATCCTCTGTCGTCCCCTTCTCTTCTTGCCCTCAATTTTTCCCAGCATCAGGGTCTTTTCAAAACAGTTAGCTCTCCTCATCAGGTGGCCAAAGTATTGGAGTTTCAGCTTCAACATTAGTCCCCTCAATGAACACCCAGGACTAACCTCCTTTAGGATAGGCTTGGATCTCCTTGCAGTTCAAGGGACTCTCAAGAGTCTTCTCCAACACCACAGTTCAAAAGCATCAATTCTTCTGTGCTCAGCTTTGTTTATAGTCCAACTCTCACATCCATACATGACCCCTGGAAAAACCATAACCTTGACTAGATGGACATTTGTTGGCAAAGTAATGTATCTGCTTTTTAATATGCTGTCTAAGTTGGTCATAACTTTGCTTCCAAGGAGCAGGCGTCTTTTAATTTCATGGCTGCAATCAACATCCACCGTGATTTTGGAACCCAGAAAAATAGTCAGCCACTGTTTCCACTGTTTTCCCATCTATTTGCCATGAAGTGATGGAACCGGGTGTCATGATCTTAGTTTTCTGAATGTTGAGCTTTAAGGCAACTTTTTGACTCTCCTCTTTCACTGTCATCAAGAGGATCTTTACTTCTTCTACAATTTCTGCCATAAGGGTGGTGTCATCATGCATATCTGAGGTTATTGATATTTCTCTCAACAATCTTCATTCCAGCTTGTGCTTCCCACAGCCCAGCGTTTCTCATGATATACTCTGTATAGAAGTCAAATAAGGAGGGTGACAATATACAACCTTGACATACTCCTTTTCCTATTTGGAACCAGTCTGTTATTCCATGTCCACTTCTAGCTGTTGCTTCCTGACCTGCATACAGGTTTCTCAAGAGGCAGGTGAGGTCTGGTATGCCCTTCTCTTTCAGAATTTTCCACAGTTTATTGTGATCCACACAGTCAAAGGCTTTGGCATAGTCAATGAAGCAGAAATAGATGTTCTTCTGGAACTCTCTTGCTTTTTCGATGATCCAGCGGATGTTGGCAATTTGATCTCTGTTTCCTCTGCCTTTTCTAAAACCAGCTTGAACATTTGGAAGTTCACAGTTCACATATTGCTGAAATTTGGCTTGGAGAATTTTGAGCATGACTTTACTAGCGTGTGAGATGAGTTGCAGTAGTGCGGTACTTTGAGCATTCTTTGGCTTTGCCTTTCTTTGGGACTGGAATGAAAACTGACCTTTTTCAGTCCTGTGGCCACTGCTGAGTTCTCCAAATTTGCTGACATATTGAGTGCAGTACTTTCATAGAATCATCTTTCAGGATTTGAAATACCTCAGCTGGAATTCCATCACCTCCATTAGCTTTGTTCATAGAGATGCTTCCCAAAGCCCACCTGACTTCACATTCCAGTATGTCTGGCTCTAGGTGAGTGTGAGTGATCACACCATCGTGATGATCTGGGTCGTGAAGATCTTTTTTGTACAGTTTTTCTGTGTATTCTTGCTACCTCTTCTTAATATCTTCTGCTTCTGTTAGGTCCATATCATTCTGTCCTTTATTGAGCCCTTCGTTGCATGAAATGTTCCCTTGGTATCTCTAATTTTCTTGAAGAGATCTCTAATCTTTCCCATTCTGTTGTTTTCTTCTATTTCTTTGCATTGATCATGAGGAAGGCTTTCTTATCTCTCCTGGCTATTCTTTGGAACTCTGCATTCGAATGGGTATATCTTTCCTCTTCTCCTTTGCTTTTTGCTTCTCTTCTTTTCACGTTATTTGTAAGGCCTCTGATCTTCATTTCTTTTTCTTTGGGATGGTCTTGCTCCCTGTCTCCTATACAATATTGCGAACATCTGTATATTGTCCATCAGGCACTCTATCAGATCTAGTCCCTTAAATCTATTTCTCACTTCCACTGTATAGTCATAAGGGATTTGATTTAGGTCATACTTGAATGGTCTAGTGGTTTTCCCTACTTTCTTCAATTTAAGAAAACATGGACATGGACTACACATGGACATCACCAGATGGTCAACACCAAAATCAGACTGATTATATCCTTTGCAGCCAAAGATGGAGAAGCTCTATACGGTCAGCAAAAACAAGACTGGGAGCAGACTGTGGCTCAGATCATGAACTCCTTATTGCCAAATTCAGTACTGTATTTAGATTCTATCTATTCATTATTCAATTATCACTTCATATATGCATTCATCTGGATGTGATTCAACTGGAATATCATAGAGTGGAAGATAACTGATTATATATGTATTCATTCAGTCACTAAACAAATGCCATAAACAAATATATTAGATTCTAGTTAATCATATTATTAACATATACTAGAAAGTGCACTAAAGTAGTTTTCATTATGTAATACACGGTAAGTAAACTTGCAAATTTAATTTCTCTACACACTGAAAAAAACTGCAAATTTAATATCTATACACATTGGGAAATGCCATTCTCTCTAACAGTCACAATGTAAAGGGATTTAGTAAAATTCACTTAGTAAAATAAAGTCAATAAAATTTAGGAAAAAAACACAGTTGTCAGGATCCAATGAGATATAACATATAAAAGTTCATTATAAATTTTGAATAGCTATAGAAACTGAAACAGTCATTTCTATATATTTGAAAGCATTATTTACAATGTTCAATAATTTTTTGCTATACTCAATAGTGGTATTATAGTCAAAATACCAACTTAATTAATTGAAGAGCAATTAAAATTATGAAGTTAGGACTCTTTTTGCATGTGATAGTTCATTTTAAGTGTCAACTTGCCTTGGGCCAAGAAGTGCCCAGATGTTTTATTAGACATTATTCTAGGTGTGTCTGTTAGGGGTTTCTGATGAGATTAGAATCAGTAAAGGAAGCAAAGAAGATTGTTCTGCCTAATGTAGGTGGGCTTCATCTAATCAGTTCAAGGCCTAAATATAACATAAAGGGCCACCCTTCCTCAAGAAAGGGAAAGTTTTTCCTACCTTTGGGCTTAAATAGATATATCAGCCTTTCTTGGGCCTGGAGGCCACTGGCCTTCAGATTGGAAATACACTTTTAAATCTTCTGATACTCAAGCCTTCAGATTCAGACGACAATTGCTTTGTCCTCTCTCCTGGGTCTCCAGCCTACAAATTCAGCCTCCAGTTCTTTGGACTCATAAAGCAAAGTCGCTCAGTCATGTCCGACTCTTAGCGACCGCCTGGACTGCAACCTACCAGGCTCCTCTGTCCATGGGATTTTCCAGGCAAGAATACTGGAGTGGGTTGTCATTTCCTTCTCCCTCCATAATCACATAAGCTGATTCCTTTTTATACATACTGTAGGTTCTTTTTTCTTTAAAGAACCTTTAGTGTGAATATACTAAAAGCATCACTCTTATACAAGATGAGGATTGTTCCCTAATAAATTTTTTATTTTCCCAGGTTCTTGCAACTTCCCTCTTAAATGAATGTTCATTGAATTAGAAATTCTCAGATTTTTTTTAGCATGATTCATGGTGGCTTCTAAGAAATTGAACTTTATTTTCACAGTCTTTAATTTGAGAATATACTTGCATCCAAACTGTTAGCCACACTGTGATGAGTGGAAATTTGTTTATTCACAAACATGGCACATATTTAAGCTTTAATGCCATGTTGTTACTGAAAAACTTTGACACTGAGGAGATGTACTGAATGAAAAAAATAAGTCTCTAACACTCTAACAGAAGCAAAAGATATTAAGAAGAGGTAGAAAGAATACACAGAAGAACTGTACAAAAGAGAACTTCACGATCCAGATCATCATGATGGTGTGATCACTCACCCTGAGCCAGACATCCTGAAATGTGAAGTCAAGTGGACCTCACTACAAACAAAGCTGATGGAGGTGATGGAATGCCAGTTGAGCTATTTCAAATGCTGAAAGATGATGCTGTGAAAGTGCTGCACTCGATATGCCAGCAAATTTGGAAAACTTAGCAGTGGCCACAGGACTGAAAAAGGTCAGCTTTCATTCAAATCCCAAAGAAAGGCAATGCCAAAGAATGTTCAAGCTACCGCACAATTGCACTCATCTCACACACTAGTAAAGTAATGCTCAAAATTCTCCAAGTCAGGCTTTAACAGTACATGAACCAAGAACTTCCAGATGTTCAAGCTGAACTTAGACAAGGCAGAGGAACCAGAGATCAAATTGCCAACATTCACTGAATCATCAAAAAAGCAAGAGAGTTTCAGAAAAGCACCTATTTCTGCTTCATTGGCTATGTCAAAGAATTTGACTGTGTGGATCACCACAAACTGTGGAAAATTCTTAAAGAGATAGGAATACCAGACCACCCTACCAGCCTCCTGAGATATCTGTATGCAGATCAAGAAGCAACAGCTAGAACTAGACATGGAACAACAGATTGCTTCCAAATTAGGAACGGATTTTTTCAGTAGAGAAATGATTTTTAGGTAGGAAAAACAAACCTAAAATGTTTCCCATACTTTCTGTGACTGAAGCGGATCCTAGGTAACTTGATGAGGTAAAAAATTGGGAATCTTCATTAATTACTTAGGGTGGCTTTGATATTTGAGGAAAAGAGACAGATCATTAAATGCCAACTCTTGGCAATGAGTCAGAGTGACTGGGGAATCTAAAATTACACAACAGATAGAGATTTTTCTTCAGGTAATTTACAGATAAGAGGACTTTGCAGGATAGCTTGGGGAACTAATCCATGGACAATAGTGTTTGTGAAAGGGATATGTGTTTTAAGCCTTAAACAACTGATTTAGGAACATACTGGAACACAAATCACTTGTTCCTGAAATATAAATGTGTTCCACTAAAATGTGTTCCAATTTTCTTCTTAGTCCTTAACCTTTATTTTACTCTGTGGACCTGAAAGATTTATTAACTTATTCATTTAATTTGCTTCTGGGTACAGTCCAAGGAGTAGGTATTTGTTACTATAGGTAAGGATTTTTAATTTGCTTTGTAACATTAAATGCTTTCCTCTTTCTTATATTTTAATAAAGGCTATGTCTGTGGCAGACTGTTACATCTTCATTCAGTGGCAATATGGTCCATATGATTACTCTCACCTTCTAAATTATTAACTGCAATTTGATGAACTGAAATTAAATGAACGGTAGTAAACTATATATGATGAATTGCTTTATAATTTAGGCAGATGTCTAATTGCAATGATTGTATAAAATGTTAATGTCCTATTAATGGCTGAACTATTATCGTAAGAATGCATATAATCAGAATATAAATACAAATATTCCTTTAAACAAAGCATCATAGTTTTTCCGGAAACCTGTTGTAGCAATCAAATCAATCACAATACATTTCTCCAGAACTATTCAAAACCATACAAAACGACATGGCTACTTCTTCCACTATTTCTTATCACCTTTAGTCTTCTCTTTTGTCTCATGATAAATTTTCATGATATTCCTATACATACAATTATTGACTTCCCAAATATAGCAAGCAGAGTATAGACAAGTTGTTATAACATAGTTATGCAAAAATACAGTCACATAAATTAGTTATCTTTTTCATTTTTCTTACTCATCCATCCTACTCCTCACATAGCATTCTAGTGACAGGACTGAGTAAAAGACAGCAATGCAGTGTGATTCAGATCCACTGTGTCATTCAGAGATCATTTTCTCTCTCATATCGGAGGGCTTTGCCTTAGTCTGCATGGTTGAGGGTAGGCTATATTTATATACATTCTAGCACACAAAAGGACAAAAAAGTTGAAAAGGAGGACAAGCATTGTCATTTTATACAATAATGAAGTAGAAAACTTCTTTCATTCACTTCCTACTGATAAGACCAAAAATCTCATGAGTGCTTCTCCTCAAGAAAGAGTTTCTGGAAATATGGACATGTACCCAGCAAAATTTCTTGGGAAGAAGACAGGATTTGGGATAACCTCGCAATTTGCCAAACCAAGATCCCAGGTGAGGAACATCTGTATTTCGCAGAAACATGGAGCAGACATATTCCTCTATTGCTTTACCTAAAAACCCATCTTGTTTTTCTTTATTCTATATTTCACCAAAAATAGATATAATGGAATTAAGCAATACTTATTAATATAATAAACACTATCTAGTTTCTGTTCCACTTGTTCTTCCTACCAGTTACCTGACATTGGAGAACATATCTAAACCATTTCATGTTTAATTTCCATATGTGTAAAATCAAATTAGTAAAAATTGACTCATAAAATTATGTTGCTTAATGAGAAAAAATGGATAGAGAATCTGGACACTTAATAAAACACTACTAACTTTCTTATGTCTTTTAGTCTCATTAGCAAACTAATTCTTATATAATGTGAAATCTACCCCAGAAACTTACAGGCATTTAAATAACCACAAATATTATATAAGTAAAAGCACACATTTTTCTTGAATTTCAAGGCCACAATTTTCCTCATAAAGAGTCAAATAACTTGTAGGGACATGCAGTGATGCAATTTCTTCATGTAGGCTTCTAATTATTCTTTCTACTGCTTTTTGGTGGATTTTTTTCCCCTCAGATTTATTCCTGAGTATTGTTCCACTTTAAAGGAAATGAATTAGAAACAGCAAATGAATCATTATGAGTATGTTTTCACAAATAGGAAAAAACGAATAAAATAAAACTAAAAACCTAGAACCCCAAACATAATAACCATGCAAAGTTCAGTTCAGTTCAGTCACTCAGTTGTGTCCAATTCTTTTCAACCCCATGAATCGCAGCACGCCAGGCCTCCCTGTCCATCACCAACTCCCGGAGTCTACCCACACCCATGTCCATTGAGTCGGTGATGCCATCCAGCCATCTCATCCTCTGTCGTCCCCTTCTCTTCCTGCCCCCAGTCCTCCCCAGCATTAGGGTCTTTTCCAATGAGTCAACTCTTTGCATGAGGTGGCCAAAGTATTGGAGTTTCAGCTTCAGCATCAGTCCTTCCAATGAACACCCAGGACTGATCCCCTTTAGGATGAACTGGTTAGATCTCCTTGCAGTCCAAGGGACTCTCAAGAGTCTTCTCCAGCACCATAGTTCAAAAGCATCAATTCTTCAGCGCTCAGCTTTCTTCACCATCCAACTCTCACATCCATACATGACCCCTGGAAAAACCATAACCTTGACCAGACGGACCTTTGTTGGCAAAGTAACGTCTGCTTTTAAATATGCTGTCAGGTTGGTCATAACTTTCCTTCCAAGGAGTAAGTGCCTTTTAATTTCATAGCTGCATTCACCATCTGCAGTGATTTTGGAGCCCCCCAAAATAAAGTCTGAAACTGTTTCCACTGTTTCCCCATCTATTTCCCATGAAGTGATGGGACCAGATGCCATGGTCTTAGTTTTCTGAATGTTGAGCTTTAAGCCAACTTTTTCACTCTCCTTCACTTTCATCAAGAGGCTTTTTAGTTCCTTTTCACTTTCTGCCATGAGGGTGGTGTCGTCTGCATATCTGAGGTTATTGATATTTCTCCTGGCAATCTTGATTCCAGTTTGTGTTTCTTCCAGCCCAGCGTTTCTCATGATGTACTCTGAATATAAGTTAAGTAAGCAGCGTGACAATATATAGCCTTGACGTACTCCTTTTCCTATTTGGAACCAGTCTGCTGTTCCATGTCCAGTTCTAACTGTTGCTTCCTGACATGCATACAGGTTTCCCAAAAGACAGGTCAGATGGTCTGGTATGCCCGTCTCTTTCAGAATTTTCCACGGTTTATTGTGATCCACATAGTCAAAGGCTTTGGCAGAGTCAATGAAGCAGAAATAGATGTTTTTCTGGAATTCTCTTGCTTTTTCAGTGATCCAGTGGATGTTGACAATTTGATCTCTGGTTCCTCTGCCTTTTCTAAAACCAGCTTGAACATCTGGAAGTTCATGGTTCACATATTGCTGAAGCCTGGCTTGGAGAATTTTGAGCATTACTTTAATACCATGTGAGATGAGTGCAATTGTGCAGTAGTTTGAGCATTCTTTGGCATTGCCTTTCTTTGGAAAGAAAGTCTTTCCATGGAAAGACTGGGTCTTAAATCGAAATGACGGCACACAAAGGCTGAATTAAAACTCATACATTATACATATATACTTTTTAATAGTTTTCTTATTTTTAAGTAACCTACAGTAAAATTGAGTGTCTTGTGTGCCATTATATGAATCTGAGCACATATATATATTCATGTCATCACCACAGTTTCATCGGCCCAAAACATCTCCCTCATGGTATCTCTTCACAGACACAGCCTATCTCAATCACTAGTTCCTGCTGACTACTTCTTTGAAACCACAGTTTTTAATTTTAAAAAATCATATAAAAATAAACATGCAGTACATAATTTTTTGATGTATGTTTTCACTCATCATAACTTTATATACATTTGCATGTAACAAATCTTCTACTTGGTATTATCCCATCATATGTCTGTACCACCATTTGTTTTTCCATACACCTATGTGGGATCTTTAGGTTATTTGCACTCTGAGGAACACATCTGCTGTAAACATTTGTGTAGGTTTATATTAGGTTGACCAGAAAGTTCAACTGGGTTTTTCTATAAGATTTTATGAAAAAAGTCAAAAGAACTTTGTGCCCAACACAATATAAACCCTAAGTTGCTTGAATCTGTAAATTTATATGCTTTGTCTAATTTGGAAAGTTTTTAACTATTATTTTTTAACCATTTTTTTCTGGCACAGTATTCTTTCACCTCTCTGAAATTCTCATGATGTGAATATTAGAAATGCTATTAATAACATCATCATATTAGGGGTCTACAGAGAAACAGAAACAATAGGATAGCAGTAGAAATTTATTTTAAGCAACTGTCTCATGAGATTATGGGGGCTAGGAAACCCAAAACCAGAAGAGCAGATTGGCATGCTGGAAATTCAAGGGCATTTTGAATAACAGGGCATTTTGCAGTCTCAAGTCCCAAATTTAAAGGCTGGAAAATAAGACAGAGTTTGTATGTTACAGTCTAGTGGCAAAATTGCTTTTTTTCATCAAATCCTGTTTTTGCTCTTAGGCCTTCAAATGATTGGATGAAGCCCATACACATTATGGAGGATAAATTGCTTCACTCAGTCACCTGATTTAACCGTTGATATACTTAGAAAAATGCAACATCTAGATAAATATGTATATATCCTTGTAAGTTATAACCTATAATAAGTATTATAGGAAATAGAACTTCAAGCATGGCATCATTTTAATAACTTTACCTATTGCTTTTGGCAACCCACTAAAATATTTCTGTCTGAGCAATCCCATGGACAAAGGAGCCTGGGGGGGTTATAGTCCATGGGGGTCTCAAAAGAGTAGGACATGACTTAATGACTAAACAACATTGTTTTGTAAATGGAGCACCTATGGTGATAATACTGCTTTGTTATAGGTGGCAATCCTTAGTTAATGTCCCATATGAGGCTGGGGAAAGGAGGAAAAAGCAATTCGAGTTCAAATACATAGGATCATCAGCCTTGCTGAGTTTGTGGTGTGAATATGTGCACATGTTAGCATTTAGAATAATAAGAAGAAAAAAAAACATATCTTATGCTTGTATTTATTTTTATTTTTTCCATTTATTTTTATCAGTTGGAGGCTAATTACTTTACAATATTGTAGTGGTTTTTGCTATACATTGACATGAATCAGCCACGGATTTACATGTATTCCCCATCCCGATGCCCCCTCCCACCTCCCTCCCCATCCCATCCCTCTGGGTCATCCCAGTGCACCAGCCCTGAGCACTTGTCTCATGCATCCAACCTGGACTGGTGATCTGTTTCACCCTTGATAGTATACATGTTTTGATGCTGTTCTCTCAGATCATCCCACCCTCACCTCTATTACTCCTTAATTTAGTGCTTGTTTTTAAAATGAAAACTTTACTTTTAAAAAATTTTACATGGGCCTGAATATTTCTTTTTTTTAAAGCTTTCTCATGCTCTTATTTTCTAACAGTGTAACCATTTTAATGTAATTTCTCTGTGGTGTATGCTAAGTCACTTCAGATGTGTCCAATTATTTGTGACCCTATGGACTGTAGCCTGCCAGGCTTCTCTGTCCATGAGAATTTTCTAGGCATGAATACTAGAGTGGGTTGCCATGCCCATCTCCAGGGCATCTTCTCGACCCTCGACCCTGTAGAAGAGCCTACATCTTCTGTGTCTCCTGCTTTGGTGTACAGGTTCTTTACCACTAGTGCCAGTTGGATTGCATAGAACTGAATTAACTTTTCTAAGTAAATTAAAATGAAATGGATGAATTCCATTATGACTACCATTTGTTTGCCCCACTGTCACACTTGAATTTTTATGGTCTGTATTCTTTTTTTGTTTGAGAACTACTTAGCCACTCTGTGAATGTTAAATCATTTTTGGCCAAATTTTTGTGTGGCAAATCAGTAAACACCTCATATTAATGATAAGTGTTTTTTCTTTCTAGGAAAGAGTGAAGCAAAGGCTATTCATTTTGCTTATTATCATCTTCTCCTTTAGTATAGAGCCTGGTAATTGGGAAAATGTTCACATACCCCAAACTCATTTCACATGTGCTTTCTTTCATCACTGATTAGTGATTCTGTCTCTTCTCCTTTAATGTGTGAAATTAGGTCTCTTTACTTTGATATGACTTGTCAAAAGGGAGGGAAACTATGTTCATGTGGGTTCATATGTTCTGATTAGCTGTAAGTATTCCATGAGGCAATCATTTATAGGGCAAGGTGACATGGATCAAGTCAGGCATGGGAAGAAGTGTGCTATGATAATCTGAATTAAAATGATTTTTTTTCAAAATACATTAATTGCTTGATTTTATAAGTCACTGAGAGCTATGACTAAGGCAGGGACTGCATCAAAATTCAATTTTACATCGCATATTTAATGAAAATGAAAGGTCACAACATAAAAATGCCTGGGGTATGCCATGGTTTTAAAACCAGACGATTCTTAGAAGCTGTTGCTTAAAATGCATACACTTACCTTGTAAATTAGTTTTTAAAATAACCAACTAAAATAGGTATTTAACTTAAAATGAATGTAGACTCTTCAATTTCAAAATGGGTTTTAGGGCAAAGGACCTGTGATTCTACAAAATATAAGTTTTTTTTGTGTGAGGTACTATGCTCTGAAAATATTAATTAAAATTGTGAAATATTCTGCATTCAGACTATTTAATCTTGTCTTTTAATTTTTATTGGAATATAGTTGACTTACAATGTTGTGTTAGTTTCGGGTGTATTGCAAAGTGACTCAGTTATACATATGTATATATCCACTCTTTTTCAGATTCTTTTCCATCTAGGTCATTACAGAATATTGAGTAGAGGTCCCAGTTTGTCCTTAGTTACATATTTTATATATAGGAGTGTGTATATGTCAGTGTCAATCTCCCAAAGCATCCCTTCTCCCTGCTGACCCCCAAGTAACCATAAGATTACTTTATACATCTGTAAATCTTTTTCTATTTTGTAAATACATTCATTTTAACCTTTTTTTTTTTTTTTTAAATCCCACATATAAGCAATATCATATGATATTTGTCCATCTCCATCTGACTTACTTCACTCATATGACACTTTCCAGGTCCATCCAGGTTACTGCAAATGGCATTTTTTTCTTTCCTTTTAATGGCTGAGTACAAAATGATACTTTCATCCCTGGAAATTAGTGGTCTTAGTGCACTGGAAAATCAAGAATCTTTAAGTGTCTTTCAATAACATTTTAAAATATGAAGTGAGTTTCATTTATATTAAAATCAGTTCTTCCTAACAATTTTGGTTCACATATATTCTATAATAAAATTTTAATGTGTGTTGCATTGTCTGTGGAGTATGGTACTTGGAGGGAAGGGAGATGTGTAGGTTGAAGCTTATAGGGGGAAATAGGTGAGTAAATCCACTATTTTTCATAATAAAGACAAAAATCTAAGACCCTTGAACTTGTAAATATTGCTATAATTCCTAAGAAAACAGAAGCACAGCAGGTAGATACTGTTTAATGAAGCTCAGTGTGTTATTTAAAAATATGTGTCATATGATTATGTCTATAGTACTTTATAGGTACAGTATATAATAATATAGCATGAGATAATGTAAGAGCACCAATCTTCAGTGGATATTTATGTCTATATAAATAGGGAATTAAAATATCTGTATTCAAGGTATAAACTCATGAGGACATTGCTATAAACATAGTCTCGACAGCAGTAGTTCATACATTGCAACCATTCAATGACGGCATTTGAGCAATTATTATTTCCTTCTATCTCAATATATTGTGATATTTTTACTCCATAATTCACTGCTTATATCACTGATATGCCCTTAGAATATAACTGGCAATGGCAGATTTAATTTTTGGTAACATGAACTCATTATTTTGGGAGTAATCTCAAAAGTCTTTACAGTGCTTTGTCAAAAATCAAAATAAATAAGTCGAGTACTAAAAACACAAAAACAAAAAACAAACAAACAAACAAAACCCTCTCTTCAGTATTTTTTCCTACTGTTCTTGGGGTTCTCAAGGCAAGAATACTGAAAATTATCCAAGCCAGGATTCAGCAATATGTGAACCATGAACTTCCAGATGTTCAAGCTGGTTTTAGAAAAGGCGGAGGAACCAGAGATCAAATTGCCAACATCCACTGGAACACTGAAAAAGCAAGAGAGTTCCAGAAAAACATCTATTTCTGCTTCATTGACTCTGCCAAAGCCTTTGACTGTGTGGATCACAATAAACCGTGGAAAATTCTGAAAGAGACGGGCATACCAGACCATCTGACCTGTCTTTTGGGAAACCTGTGTGCATGTCAGGAAGCAACAGTTAGAACTGGACGTGGAACAACAGACTGGTTCCAAATAGGAAAAGGAGTACGTCAAGGCTGTATATTGTCACCCTGCTTATTTAACTTATATGCAGAGTACATCATGAGAAATGCTGAGCTGGAAGAAGCACAAGCTGGAATCAAGATTGCCAGGAGAAATATCAATAACTTCAGATATGCAGACGACACCACCCTCATGGCAGAAAGTGAAGAAGAACTAAAAGCCTCTGGAAGAAAGTGAAAGAGGAGAGTGAAAAAGTTGGCTTAAAGCTCAACATTCAGAAAACTAAGATCATAGCATCACTTCATGGGAAATAGATGGGGAAACAGTGGAAACAGTGTCAAACTTTATTTTGGGGGGCTCCAAAATCACTGCAGACGGTGATTGCAGCCATGAAATTAAAAGATGCTTACTTGGAAGGAAAGTTATGACCAAACTAGACAGCATATTAAAAAGCAGAGACATTACTTTGCCTACAAAATCCTGTCTAGTCAAGGTTATGGTTTTTCCAGTGGCCATGTATGGATGTGGGAGTTGGACTGTGAAGAAAGCTGAGCACTAAAGAATTGATGCTTTTGAATTATGGTGCTGGAGAAGACTCTTGAGAGTCCCTTGGACTGCAAGGAGATCCAACCAGTCCATCCTAAAGGAGATCAGTCCTGGGTGTTCATTGGAAGGACTGATGTTGAAGCTGAACTGCCAATATTTTGGTCACCTTATGTGAAGACCCATATTTGAAAAGACCCTAATGTTGGGAAAAATTGAGGGCAGGAGGAGAATGTGACAACAGAGGATGAGGTGGTTAGATGGCATCACCGACTGAATGGACATGAGTTTGGGTAAACTCCGGGAGTTGGTGATGGACAAGGAGGCCTGGGGTGCTGCGGTTTATGGGGTTGCAAACAGTCAGATATGACTGAGCGACTGAACTGAACTGAACTGAACTTCAGTATTAGAAACATGATTCTGTCATGAGTGAAAGACACCAAATGTTGAAAAGAGATAACCAACCATTCATTCATTCACTCATTTATTAAAGAAACCTGCGTGTATGCTAAGTAACTTCAGTCGTATCTGACTCTTTGGAACCTACGGACTGTGACCTGCCACCCTCCTTTGTCCACGGGATTCTCCAGGCAAGAATGCTGGAGTGGATTGCCATTTCCCTCTCCAGGGTAAAGAAACATTACTGTGGTTTAAAAAATAACAAGAAACATATTATTTCCTCAAGAGTTTTACGGCTTAGTAGATGATACAGACCTACAGACACATAAGTGGCTGGAAATGTTAGCAATGTGCAAAAAGACACAAATTAACTAACTAATCAAGAATTGGACAGCAGTGGAGTGGAGGAATCAGAGAAAGAGATGAATCTTGACCCAAGACAAAAAAATAGACAGGAATTGGCAGTATTATTTCAGTCACTTCAAGATATTTATATTGTAAATAAAATATATATTTTAAAATCTGAAAGAATAGACAAACATGCATCCCCCTATTTCCTATTAATAAAGAATATTTAAGGCATTAATGGAGTAGGAAATGACAACTGACTCTAATATTCTTACCTGGAAGATCCCATGGCCAGAGAAGCCTGGCAGAGCCCATGAGGTCACCAAGAATTGGACAATACTTTGTGACTAAGCAACAACATAAGGATGCACTAATCAACACTCAAAATTATTTCAAGCAACAAACATATGTATAGTTCTATACAATTTTCCCCAGCCACGAATCTTGTCATCATTCTAGGTAATTTTAATATTTTTTTATGGAAAAACAACCAAATAACAAAACAAACTTGCCTTCATTCTGTTGTGCAGTTTAGTAGAAGATAACCCTTAACCTCCATTGTACTTAAGACATCCATTTTGTTGGTACCATGAAACCCAAATACTCTATCTATGAACTCTTAGCTTGAAAATTTAATCTTTGTCTATGAGAACCTACTAAATCTCTAGTATGTTTTTTTAATTATAGCTGTTATCGTGTTTATGAATTTCTCTCTCTTGCTTTCATCTATTTCTTTATCTGGCCTGGGTTGTATAATGTGAAACTTTAACCACTTTTTTGATATTATCAAGTTGCTTGCTATATGTTGAAATATAGATGCAGGCCCATTAGGAGTGTAGACAGAGCAGGTGGAGAAGGAAAAAAAAATCAACATATAAGAGAATGGAATCCCATGATTTCATGCAACAAGTGTTTTGGAGTAAATATTTGTATCCTGTTCCCAAATTCATATGTTGAAGCACTAATTTCCAATGTGCTGTATTTGGAGATGGGGCTGATAAAGAAGTAATTAAGATTAAATGGAGAAATTAGAGTAGGGCCTAGTTCAGAAAGGTTAATGCCCTTATAAAAAGGGACATCAGAGAGCTTACATTTTTTTCTCTTTGCATGTGAGCAAAGATGTCATGTGAGTACAGAGCAAGAGGGTGGCCCTCTATAAGCCTGGAAGAGAATATCATCAGAGTTCTCATCAGAAACCTCTCCTACTGGACCCTGACCTGGCAATTCCAAAACAATGACAAAATAAAAGTCTGTGGTTTAAGCCACCTAATATACAGTATATTGTTATGGCAGTGTAAGCCAGCCAACATAGCCAGTGTCATATGAACAACTGAGCAAGCAATTTATAAATTATGAGGCTACAGTTGGGGAATAGTCTATGACCTTAAGGTTCAAGAAAAGCCAAGCTGCATGAGAGTGAATGGCTGCTCAGGAGGTAGTGATGGTCACAGGATGTGACAAAGTCCATAGGACAAGGGATCAGGATGGGGGAGGTGGTGAGACTCAGAGGGATACAGCAATGAGAGAAAGGAAGAGAATTTACATTTTGGGTCAGTAAGCAAGGATGACAGATATTGCAAAGAGATGTTTATTTACCCTAGTTATTGCCAAGAGAATTTGTGTTAGTTTTCCTTCTTGTGAAAACAAATAACTTTTCTGAAAATGTGGACTCTGCCATGATAGATGACATTTATAAGAGTGCTACTGCAATCTTCCGATAGTGAGTATTCTTTCTCTTAGAGTTGGAAAGACAACCGTCATCTGCTTTGATGGTGTGGATACTAGGGTCAAGCTACAAGATCAAGACTCCATGAGTATGCTGTCCCAGGAGAGGGAACAGACATGGTCTGTTTGCATGCAGTAAGTTGAAAGTCATAATGCTGGTGGCCAGAAGTGTGACCTCTGTGATAAAGGCCAGCATACAGTAATACAGGGTCAGAATAGTCACATCCATCAGGAGCACCTTGAGATTAGAGACCATTTGGGTAGTGTCAGAAAGATTAGAGTGCTGTCTCCAGGGTTGATGTCATTTCTCAGAAAACCACACACAAATTCTTTACATAAAAAGAAGGTTAATGTTGTGATAAACCTATTTGCAAAGGAAACACCAAAATTTAATCTAGATTCCACATATCAATGATATCATACATGGAATCTAAAAAATACAACTAGTGAATATAACAAAAAAGAAAGTGAAAAAAGTAAAAGTGAATGTCACTCAGTGTGTCTGAATTATTGCAACCCCATGGACTGTAGACCACCAAAATCCTCTGTTCATAGAATTATCCAAGCAAGAATACTGGAATGAGTAGCCATTTCCTTCTCCAGGGGACCTTCATGACCCAGGAATAGAACCCAGGTCTCCTTAGTGGGTTCTCAATCTTCCCAGTGGGGGAAGACAAAGGGGAGAAGCAAAATAGGGGTAAAGATTAAGAGGTACAAAAGTTATGCATAAAATAGGCTACAAAGATATGCTGTATAATATGGGGGAATATATTCAATATGTTATAATAACTATAAATGGAGTATAAACTTTAAGAGTTGTGAATCACTCTCTTGTACCTATGCAAAATGTATAGTATTACACAACAATGATGCTTCAATAAAAAAATCACAAAAAGCTCTTCAATCTATTACCTATGTTAAGCTATTTTTTCAGAGTTATCTTTTTAAATATGTCATTGGACATTGCATTTTGCTTTTCAGCTTTGCTATTTTGAGGGCTGCAGAAAAGTTTTTCTTAAGGAATACATCCCAGAGAGAAAAATAAAAAAAAAAAAAAAAAAAGAACTCAATAGTTCTATTTTTCAGACAAATTTCCTGTACATTGTAAGTGTAAAAAGACATGATACTAATTATTTATCATTAGACTTCCTGTAGACACATCTCAGGATTTCACTTTTGAATACATATTTTGATAACCATCTAGCACTCAAAGCAACTATCTACAATGTGACTTTCAGCCTCAGAGAATATAGATTTTCTCATTATCCACAGGTAATTATTGAGTTCTACTGATTAAGTTCAGATACAAACACTGAATAAACAAGATGGCTGTTTATTAATGAAGAAGGTATACTTTTCAATTGTTGAAATACAAATGACTTTATCAAGAGCCTATCAGTCATTTCTCATAGAATGAGGCATTTGAGAAATTATGTTACTTATCAAGATTTCCTTGGTATAGCAGAATTTAAAAAAAAAATCCTATTTATTACACTTGCCTTCTTTCTCCCTCTATTAAGAATATTATCTAGATATCCTTTTGAAGAAATCCTCTATTAAATGTGTTCTTGGCAACATGACAGTCTCTGAAGCCTCTCACTACTGCCTCTCTCAGAGGTTAAAGCATCTGCCTGCAGTGCAGGAGACCTGGGTTCGATCCCTGAATCGAGAAGATCCCCTGGAGAAGGAAATGGCAACCCACTCCAGTACTCTTGCCTGGAGACTCCCATGGAGGGAGGAGCCTGGTAGGCTACAGTCCATGGGGTTGCAAAGAGTCGGACACGACTGAGCGACTTCACTTCACTTCAAGATGGAGCTAGACTCTCCCTCTGCTCCTCTGTATGGCAGACACTGAGGATGTCCAAAGTGAATCAGATGGATTAAGGAGATCTGTCCTTGATCTCCAGATTGTCACTGATTAATGGAGAAATGGATCAAACGGTGGAGAACCAAGCCCATGGGGACATGAGTATTGCCACAGGGAGCAGTGTTCTTAAGACCATCTTGGTTTGCCTCTTGCTGCTTAGATTGTAGACCCCTAGGGTATTTTATCTGTTTTCTAACTCTTTCATCAGCCTTGCATCCACTTTGTTAGCCCACTATCAACTGAATCCATTTTATTTTATAGTGTTAACGATTTTGCTTAAAATCTCCTTCATAATACACTAGGTGAGCATAAAATCAAGATATGAGAAAGGAAAAATCAGATTTCTTTTAGCTTCCAGATTTAGTATATTTTTCAGCTGGACAGCAGGAGATGAATTCTGAAATCTTTTGTTTCTGTGAATGACATTTCCATGCTTAGTAAACATTTCCTTGGGTACTTTTTGTTTAGTTCTTAGGTAGGGTGTTCCTACTGTCAAGTTCCCATTTTGCTGCTAAAGTAAACTTTATTCCTGATATTCATCACTGTTCACATGGGCACAGAAGAAGCTAGCTCTTCCCATAATGAGTTAATTTAATTCAGTTGAAGAGATGGACATAATATCCATTGATGTTTCCACAGTCATTAATGCAAATAATCTCACTAGGTAATTTAAACATACACTTATTAACTTAAAAAAAACTATACACGTATACATATATATTTTATAATATATATAAGAAAGTTTGACATTGACAACTTTTTGAAAATCATCCACATATAGGACACAGTTCTGCAGCAAATAATTTTTATAGGTGTCTTATAAACAAGAAAGCGTCCCCCCTTCAAAGGTCTTAGTGAATTTTGCTTCAAGTATTCCTGCCCTATAAAGTACACAAAAATTTATGTCTTATCTGTCAAGTGATTACTCCATAACAATTTACACCTGAAACAAACCTCTCAAGGCATGTGAGTAAAATGTTAAACTGTTTATAAATAATAGATTTAAAGACAACTTAGAAATATATTTACTTATATATCCTGAATATTAGATAGAATACACATATATTGAAAAGTAAATGAAGCATTAAAAAGCAAATAGAGTAATAAATATCACAAACAATTCTATCATCCAATAGCAATTACATGCTATTTATAATTCAGTTTTGTCAATAGCATAATGACTGACCCACATATCATATATAAAAACCTTTAACAGTTTATTCATATGTAACAGAGCATATATACTTGCTAAGGCTCATTATGTAGTGCTAAAACTGCTTTAGAATGGCAGTAACTCTATGAACTCTGAGTCCTAATATGAATGTCTACTTGTAACTTCTTTGCTTGCATGTTAGTAATGTTCAGTTTAGATGTCTCCAGTTTTGTAGTATAAATACAATATTTAATTATCATTAAAACTATTGGGATATTTCTCACATTTTGTTTTCTCATTTGTGAAGTGTCTAATGACATGATATTTAGTCTTATCAATGAATAGTTAAAGTTATTCATACATTAGATATATATTATATAATATATATTTCTAAGGTTTAAGTTCATTATGCATGTGTATGTTCAGTCATGTCCAACTCTTTTGTGAGTCCATGGACTTCAGCTCACCAGCCTCCCCTGTCCATGGGATTTCCCAGGTAAGAATACTGGAGTGGGTTGCAATTTCCTCCTCCAGAGGATGGTCCCAACCCAGGGATTGAACCTGCATCTACTGTGTCTCCTGCATTAGTAGGCTGATTCTTTAGCACTGTGCCACTTGGGAAGTCTCGTCATTACTAATATCATAATACATTAAAAGAATAACTGAACTATGAATAACAAAAATATTAATATTTCAGTGCATATTAATGCAATTTTCCTTGTTATTAATTTGATTTAGTGCATATATCAATTCACTAATATTAAACATTCCTGAAATAAACCTGAGTACCATGTACTTTTGCATCTGCTCTTGGAATGTACATCATATTTTGGACCCTATTTTTTTTTAAATCTCAAATACAGAGGAAGGTTTAAGGTATATCAGTGATGTGTATTATAGTATTACAGTATTATAATACAGTGGTGTATATTATAGTATTACAAACAACTATTAGGCACAGCTAATTTTCTCTTTTGATAGTAATCAGAATTTTTTGCCTAGATACTTTTAGCATGCTTTTTTTAAAAAACAATTTGATATTACATTATATTGGTGTTTAACTCTATATCATTTGCTCCCAGTAAAACTGTTTCCTCAAATGTGTGTAGAGTTTGTAAAACTGGTGCAATTATTATTGTATTTGTTGCTTATTTGTTTAATATCTTATTGCTTAATATGTTATTGATATGGTATAATATATAGAGGAAAATCTATGACAAATTTAGGCAGTGTATTAAAAAGCAGAGACATCACTTTGCTGACAAAGGGTCCATATAGTCAAATTATGGTTTTTCCAATAGTCATAAACGGATATGAAAGCTGAACCATAGACAAGGCTGAGCACTGAAGAATTGATGCCTTCAAACTGTGGTACTGGAAAAGACTATTGAGAGTTCCTTGGACAGCAAGGGGATCAAGCCAGCCAATCATAAAGGAAATCAACCCCGAATATTCATTGGAAGGACTGATGCTGAAGGTGAAGCTCTGATACTTTGGCCACTTGTTGCAAAGAGCTGACTCATTAGAAAACCCCTGATGCTGGGAAAGATTGAGGGCAACTGGAGAAAGGAGCAACAGATGATGAGGTGGTTGGATGGCATCACTGACTCAATGGACATGAGTTTGAGCAAACTCAGCAAATAGTGAAGGACAGTTCGTTGGCATGCTGCAGTTCATGGAGTTGCAGAGTTGGACATGATTTAGCAACTGAACAACAACAAATCTTGATTTATGGACATTTTCTATATTTTAACTTTTTCTTCTGCCACAAAGCATTGTTTGTGTATGTACATCACTATGCATGTGTATAACTGTTTCTTCCATCTGGGCGAAGGAATAGATCCCCAGAAGTGGAATCATTGGATCAAAGGTACATTCAGTATTGCTTTTCAAATAGGCTATCATAACTTTTATTCCAACATGAAAAAGTAGTATTGTTCCTACATATCTGATGAAAGGTATTTTAATCTGTTTTTAAAACTGTAAGTCTGATTAGGTAGCGATCAGCAAATGGCCAAATCTAACTAACTACATATTTTAAAAGTAAAGTTTATTGCAACACGATTACACCAATTCACTTACTATTAACTATGGCTACTATGATGGAGACATCAGTTTGTTGACAAAGATTCATATAGTCAAACCTATGGTTTTTCCACTAGTCATTTATGGATGTGAGAGTTGGAATATAAAGAAGGCTGAGTTTCAAAGAATTGATGCTCTAGAATTGTGGTGTTGGAGAAGACAATTGAGAGTCCCTTGGACTGCAAGGATATCAAACCAGTTAATCCTAAAGGAAATCAACCCTGAATATTCATTGGAAGGACTGATGTTATAGCTGAAGCTCCATCACTAAGGCCACCTAATGTTAAGAGCTGACTCATTGGAAAAAACGTTGATGCGGGAAAGATTGGAGGCAAGAGTAAAGTGGGTGGCAGAAGATGAGATGGTTATATCCCATCACCAGCTCAATGGGCATGAGTTTGCGCAAATTCTGGGAGATAGTGGAGGATGTAGGAGCCTGTTTTGCTGTTCCATAAAGTTTCAGAATCAGACATGACTTAGGGACTGAACAACAATGACAGAATGACAAGATATGTCAGAGAGCTCATGTGGACTTTAAAGCCAGAAATACTCATTACTTGGACTTTTACAGAAAAAGTTTACAAACTTCTAATAATTACTTCAATTTATTACCCTAATTGACTACTATTAGTTTCCAATAACTTTATAATTGAATATATATTTGACTACTTTTATTAGGTCTTTAATTCCTTACCTATATCTTTTGCCAATATTTATATGATAAGGTTTTCCTGGTTAAATTCTAAGAGATTATCTGTAATTGATTGCACTTTCTTAATACTTTGTTTTCTGTTGACTGTACTTTTGAAATTTGTAAGTTTTAATTTTTTTAACTACTCCTTTCTTTTTTTTTACTAAATAGCTACTCTTTTGTGACTGGTTAATATATCTCACTATTCCACACAAAGAAATTATAATTTAATGAAAAAAAAATCTTTTAATTCAATAAAATTTAATTTTAATGGTTTGTGATGAATTATAAAGGACCAGTTTTATTTTCATTTGTGGTTTCATCTGGCTTTTGAAATAATCTTTTCATCTATTGAAATCACATATAAACACAATCTCACATATACAACTTCTCTAAAGCCTTATAACATAACTCCATTTCATATGGTTAAAAAATTACATGTAAAACCTGAACATGATGTTTTTCAGTATTATTTCCACATAAAGCCTTAAATTTTACTGAAGGCTGTTTTTCCCTATTGAAGATTGCTTATGTTATCTAAATTTTTATATAATTTAAATGTAAAGTATCATATAATTTTTTCTACACAAGTAAGCAGTTTATACACTTGTTACATAAAAAATTATTTCTGTGAATGAAAAGGGCACTTTTTTAAATACATTATTGAATCCCAAACACTTAGCATAATGTCTGGCATAAAATGAGCTTTTAATAGATTCATTTTCAAGCACTGTTATTTCATATCTAATATTTAACAATCTCTCAAGACCAAAAATACTGGAACCCATTTTAAACCAGACCTAGAAATATAATATGCTGTAGGAAGCTGTTGCTTAAAAAGTTTAATGGATTTTAAAATAAATTTCCACAAAGTAGGTTAAAATAACTTTCTTTTAATCACTTAAAATAAAAATATCTCTTATGAAGATAAAAGTTATTATTATAATAGCTATAAATTTTGAACCTACATTTTGTGCCAGATGTGTGCTAGAAGCTTAATGGGAATTAAACATGAAATTATTGCAGCTAAACACTAATTGGAAGAAGAAGGCGGGGCAGATTGGCTTATTAAAAAAATGGAGAAAGTGATCCTTTAAATTTGGCAGCTGATTAACTGTATTAAGTGGATTTAAAAAAAAAAAAAAAAAAAACAGCTTGGAGACTGGTGACATTTTTCATCTTTGTCCAAGCATGTGTTGCTCCAGACAATCCTAGATAGTGGGAAAAAGCCTTTTAGGATAGTTATTACTGCATTCACCTGTGCATAAAATTTAGATTATTAGGTTTATAATCTGATAAATAAGAAAGCTTGTAATCAAATTGGTTTTTCATTGCATTCTTTGTAGCATAAATATGTATATATTAAACATTTACATGTCATAAATATGATAATTAAGAAAGCTCAGAAATCTGATTTTCATCTAACATTTCATATTCTAGATGACAAAAAAGTTAGGAGTATCATTAAACAATGTATTATTATAATGGAGCATGTTTGAGGCATTGTTTAGAAAACTGTGAAAAACTGACATTAAAATTTAATTGTATTTTGGATCTGAGTCTTTTTAAGCAAAATTAGATTCTACGGAAGCCAGGATTGGTGAAACATTTCACATAGAGCAAAATTTGCAGTTTTAAATTTTAAATTCTAATGCTTCATACATGTATTTAGTGACTTAACCACCACATATTCTCAAAATTTCCCATTTTTCAGTCAGTCTCCTCAATCCTATCCAAACCCTGTCAACCACTGATCTGAATACTTTCCAAATAGCAAGCGTATGAATGGAATCATAAAGTAGTAGCCCCTCTGGGATTCTTTCACTATTTTTGAGATCCATACCTGCCAGTATGTCATTTCATTTGGTCTTCCTTATTGCCCAGAAATATTCTACTGTATAGATGCACCAAAATTAGTTTATCCATTTGATGATTGAGGAACATTTAATTTTTTGCAACCTATGGTGATTACAAACAAAACTATTAGACATTCAAATACAGATTTTTGTGGATATGCATTTTTATGTTTCTTAGGTAAACTATTAGAAATAAGATTAGAGGGTAACAGAGTAAGTGTACGTATAATTTTTGAGAGGCTTTACAAACTTTTTTTTTTCAAAGTTGAAATAAGATTTCAGGTACCTATCAGCAATATATGAGAATATCAGTTATATTATATTTCTACCAATGCTTGATATTTTGTACCTATAGCCATTCTGATAATGTTTAGTGATATCTTATTGTGGTTTTACTTCTCATTCACTCAGTGTCTATTGGTGTGAACTGTCTCTTCATATGTTTATTTGCAATTATCTTCTTTAGTGAAATGTCTGTTCAAACTTTGTACCCAACTGTTATTGTCTTTTTCTTATTTCGAGTATTAAATGTCCTTTTTCAGAGCCATAGTCTGTGACTTGATTTTTCATTTTCTTAATGGTTTCTTTGAGGCTAAAGGTTATATTTTGATGAACTATAATTTATCATTTTTCTTAAGATCTAAAATTATGAAATCTGTACTCAAAGACGCATACTTTGTAATTATTTCAGTGGGAAAACAAAAAGATCAAAAGAGGAATTTGCTGAGTGTCAACTTGTCACTTATTCCCAAATACATGCAAAGACATACTGTCTTTTGTCACAGTAATAGAATGTTTGCATACTATAAATTTATAAGTATATCTACAGTGTTAATATTTAATTACTGCTATTTTTACAGAATATTCTAAAGATTCCCATTATAAATTCATATGATTTGGTGGGCATATTGTATACATTTATTTTTTATATATTTTACAGTATAATAAGCACAGGGTCAGGGAGTCAAAGATCTTGAGTCTAAAATTTCAAGAAGTCATTTGAAAGACACACAACTTTGGGAAATTTACTTACATTTGTAATATCTTAATCTGTTAAATAAGATGTTTCTAATTATCAGAGTTCTGAATGATCATAGTAATCTTTTTTTTGTCCTGACACATGTAGCCCAAAGGAAATATTTAATAGTTCCATTTATTAAGTAGTGAGTTCTATCACAGTTAAAAGTATTTGTCTTGACAACTAAAAAAATCTACAAAAATTGAAAGAAAATAGTTATTTAATTACCTCAAATCATTAACAATAGCAAGTATTTCCTTTTATTCAGTATATCAAATACTCCATTACAAAAAAATGCCAATACCTATTAAATACTGTTCAGTTTCTAAGACACAACATTCTACAATATAGATAATATAGCCAATATTTTAGAAAAAATTTAAATAGAGTATAATCTATAAAAATATTGGATCACTATGTTATTAATCTGAAAATAATATAACATTGTAAATCAATATACTTCAAGAAAAAAATTTAGATTTGAATGAATAAAGATCAGTGACAATGCCAGACTATGAGACTTTATTTTTTTAGTTTTTTTTGAATGTTGAGTTTTTTTTTCCATTTATTTTTAAAGCAATATTGGAAGCAGCATGATAATAAGAGAGGCATGATTTTATTCCTTCTGAGTAATAAATTCACGAAGAACACTGCCTATGTCCATAAAAAGAGAGGAACCTTTGTTTAACTGCAACAGCAACAACCCTATGTAAAATCTTATCAATCTCCTGTACCTCACTGTTGTGATATAGTAGATAACTTCCAATCCATGCTGATTAAAACTTTATATAGTCTTTAAGATAGAGCTTATTTAAAAATCTCAAACATATAGCAAAGATGAAATAATTTTATAAGGAATATCTACATATTCCAATCTGAATCCTGATGCTAATATGTTGCCTTACTTGCTTTATCACTTACCATATATTCATGCTTCTATTCATGTCTTTGCCCACCTTATTTTCTGAAGCATATCAGAGTAAATTAAAGACTGTCAATATGCTTACTTCTAAATATATCAGAATGCATTTTTTAATTAGAGTTCAATAAATGTTGACTTTTTTTTTCTTTTGGTGTAAAATTCAATATGAAAAAGTTCACAAATATTAAGGGTATGCTGGCGGAGTTTATATACATAATTAACTGCATATAACTATATATATACATATGCTTTTAGGAACTTGTATTTTCTTCTATAACTAATTAAATTGCACCTTGAAATATCTAAAATGAAATATTTAAAATGAAATATTTAATCAAAGTTCTGTTATACATATGCCAAATCTATACTGTGATTTCTTCTTTGAATACTGCATTATTTTGAAGTTTAAGTACTGAGATTTAAATGTGTTTATTATTTCAATTGCATTTTTATCAAATAGCAAATTCAGATGCTTGCTGTTATTTGAGCATTGTTAAGATTTTCTTTATAGCCCAACTCATGTTAAAAGTGCTCATGTAATTGAAATCTATCCATGTTTCTATGCATTAAATGTAGTGATTTATTTATGGTAACTTCAATCATTTTTATTATTTTGTTTATTATTTTATTATTTTTATTATTTTATTATTTTGTCTAGTGTTTGTGTGTTATTTGCTCAGTTGTTTCCATCATTTGCGACTCCATAGACTGTAGCCCACCAGTCTCCTCTGTTCATGGAATTCTCCAGGCAAGAATACTGGACTGGGTGGCCATTTCCTTCTCCAGGGGATCTTCCCTATCTAGGGATAAACCCCACATCTCCTGAACTGCACACAGATTCTTTATCAGCTGAGAAAACAGGCAAGCTCACAACTGTCTAAATTCTTAACAATTTTTGTTTCTGATCTATTACCAAGTGAGAGCTACTAACATTCCCTCATTCCTGTTGCATTTTAATCAGATATCATTGAAATTGCTTCCCACCCCCCCCCCCCCGTTTCCTTCATATACTGTTGGATATTATCAGTTAAATGTTACATTTGGGGTGTTATACGTTTTTAAGTAATATTTTATTTTTCATTGTTTTTCTTCAGTCACTCAGTCATGTCTGACTTCTTGCAACCCCATGGACTGCAGCACCCTAGGCTTCCCTGTCCTTCACCATCTCCTGGAGCTTGCTCAAACTCATGTTCATTGAGTCAGTGATGCCACCAGCCATCTTATCCTCTGTCCTCCCCTTCTGCTGCTTTTGATATTTCCCAGCATCAGGGGGTCTCTTCCAATGAGTAGGCTCTACTCATCAGGTGGCCAGAGTATTGGAGCTTCACCTTCAGCATCAGTCCTTCCAATGAACACTGAGTTCATTTCCTTTAGGGCATGGGCTTCCCTGATGGCTCAGTTGGTAAAGAGTCCACCTGCAATGCAGGAGACCCAGTTCAATTCCTGGGTCAGGAAGATCCGCTGGAGAAGGGATAGGCTACCCACTCCAGTATTTTGGGGCTTCCTATGTGGCTCAAGTGCTAAAGAATCCGCCTGCAATGCGGGAGACCTGGGTTCGATCCCTGGCTGACAATTTACAGCCTTGACCTAAACCTTTCCCAATTTGGAATATATCTTAGAGAAGGGAAAGGCTACCTTCCCACTTCAGTATTCTGGCCAGGAGAATCCCATGGACCATAGAGTCCAGTCATAAAGAGTTAGACACAATTGAGCGAGTTTCACTTTCACTTGGGCTTTTCTGGTGGCTCAGATGGTAGAGTATGCCTGTAATGACGGAGACCCGGGTTCAATCCCTGGGTCAGGAAGAAAATAGCAATCCGCCCCAGTATTCATGCCTGGGAAATCCCATGGATGGAGGAGCCTGCCATGGATTCACAAAGAGTCAGACAAATTGAGCGACTTTCACTCTTTCACTTTCCTTTGGGACAGACTGATTTGATCTCCTTGCAGTTCAAGGGATTCTCAAGAGTCTTCTCCAACACAATTTGAAAGCATCTATTCTTTGGCACTCAGCCTTCTTTATGGTTCAAATTTCACATATATACATGACTACTGGAAAAACTATAGCTTTGACTATACTGACTTTTGTCAGCAAAGTAATATCTCTGCTTTTTAATATGTTAAGTTTGTCATAGCTTTTCTTCCAGGGAGCAAGTGTCTTTTAATTTCATCACTGCAGCCACTGTCTGCAGTGATTTTGGAGCCCAAGAAAATAAAGTCTGTCACTGTTTTCATTGTTTCTCCATCTATTTGCCATGAAGTGATGAGACTGGATGCCATGATCTTGTTTTGAATGTTGAGTTTTAAGCCAGCTTTTTCATTCTCCGTTTTCACCTTCATCAACAGGATTTGTAGTTCCTCTTTACTTTCTGCCATAAGAGTGGTCTCATCTGCATATCTGAGGTTATTGATATTTCTCCTGGCAATCTTGATTCCAGCTTGTGTTTCATCCATCCTGGCCTTTTGCATGATGTACTTTGCAGAGAAGTTAAATAAGTAGGGTGATGATATACAGCCTTGACATACTCCTTTCCCAGTTGGGAACCAGTTTGTTGTTCTATGTCCAGTTCTAACTGCTGCTTCTTGACCTATAGAAAGATTTCTCAGGAGAAAGGTAAGGTAGTCTGGCATTCATATCTCTTGAAGAATTTTCCACAGTTTGCTGTGATTCATACAGTCAAAGGCTTTTGTATAGTCAGTGAAGCAGAAGCAGATTTTTTTTTTTTCTGGAATTCTCTTGCTTTTCTAGATCCAGTGGATGTTGGCAACTTGATCTCTGGTTGCTCTGCCTTTTCTAAATCCACTTGTACATCTGAAAGTTCTTGGATCACGCACTATTGAAGCCTAGCTTTAGGGTTTTGAGCATTACATTGCTAGCATGTGAAATGAGTGCAATTGTGCAGTAGTTTGAGCATTCTTTGGCATTGCCCTTCTTTGGGATTAGGATGAAAACTGACATTTTCCAGTTGTGAACAATCCCTCATTCACACTGCATTTTTAACAATTATCTTTGTAATTATGTTTTTACTTTGTTTCACATATTTTGACTTTTATTAGTTAGATTTTACACTTGCATGTGTGCATGCATGCATATGTACTAAGTTGATTCAGTTGTGTCCAACTCTTTTGCGACCCCATGGACTGTTGGCCACCAGTCCATGGGATTCTCCAGGCAAGAGTACTGGAGTGAGTTGTCATTTCCTCTTCCAGGGGATCTTCCCATCCCAGGGAGCAAAGCCACATCTCCTGCATCTCCTGCTTTGTGGGCAGGTTTGTACCCACTGAACACCTGGGAAACTTACATTTGTGTCATTATAATGTTTTCAGTATTTTAATATTTTATTTAATTGTAGGGATTTTCTTCATTTTGATACTTAATAATATCAGTATTTATATAAGATTATTTCACTAATATTAATACAACTTATACAGCATTATTTTGCTTATTTTTTTTAACCTGAGGTATATGTGGGTGGGTAGGTATGTACGTGACTATGTATCATCTATCTGCCTGTCCGTATATCTTATATCCCATGTCTTTAAACGTATTTCATTTTGATTTAGATTTGTCTTTAGTAATTTTATATTAGTTAATTTATATTTTATTCAGTTTTTTATTTACTTTTATTAAATGTCATGGTGTTTGTATTTATTATCACTAATGTAGTTTTAATAATTTATACATCTTACCTTGTGTGATTATCACTCATTTTCCATATAGTTTTTATCCTAATGGATTGATCAAATTTTCTCTTTTCTTTTACTTGCTACCTAGACCTCCCAACTCTAAAGATTTAGAATGTCTACATCTATCATTTTTATTTATGTGTTTATCTTTTAAAAATACATGCAGATTTTTCTTTTCTTTTTTTTCTTTTCTTTTTTTTTTTTTTTTTTTTTATTAGTTGGAAGCTAATTACTTTACAATATTGTAGTGGTTTTTGCCATACACTAACATGAATCAGTCATGGATTTACATGTATTCCCCATCCTGATGCCCCCTCCCACCTCCCTGCCCCATCCCATCCCTCTGGGTCTTCCCAGTGCACCAGCCCCGAGCACTTGTCTCATGCATCCAACCTGGGCTGGTGATCTGTTTCACACTTGATAGTATACTTGTTTCAATGCTGTTCTCTCAGAACATCCCACCCTTGCCTTATCCCACAGAGTCTAAAGGTCTATTCTGTACATCTGCGTCTCTTTTTCTGTTTTTCATATAGGGTTATTGTTACCATCTTTTTAAATTCCATATATATGCGTTAGTATACTGTATTGGTCTTTATCTTTCTGACTGACTTCATGCTGTATAATGGGCTCCAGTTTCATCCATCTCATTAGAACTGATTCAAATGAATTCTTTTTAATGGCTGAGTAATATTCCATGGTGTATATGTACCACAGCTTCCTTATCCATCCATCTGCTGATGGACATCTAGGTTGCTTCCATGTCCTGGCTATTATAAACAGTGCTGCGATGAACATTGGGGTGCATGTGTCTCTTTCAGATCTTGTTTCTTCGGTGTGTATGCCCAGGAGTGGGATTGCTGGGTCATATGGCAGTTCTATTTCCAGTTTTTTAAGGAATTTCCACACTGTTCTCCATAGTGGCTGTACTAGTTTGCATTCTCACCAACAGTGTAAGAGGGTTCCCTTTTCTCCACACCCTCTCCAACATTCATTTCTTGTAGACTTTTGGATAGCAGCCATCCTGACCGGCGTGTAGTGGTACCTCGTTGTGGTTTTGATTTGCATTTCTCTGATAATGAGTGATGTTGAGCATTTTTTCATGTGTTTGTTTGCCATCTGTATGTCTTCTTTGGAGAAATGTCTGTTTAGATCTTTGGCCCATTTTTTGATGCCACAGATTTTTCTTAAAGGTGAAAATCTAACTAGTATCTAGTCTCTGCAGTTAAAATCTTTAAATCTGTTCATTATGTCCTATGAGCCTCATAAGGGATTTCCCAGGTGGCACTGATGGTAAAGAACCCTCCTGTCAATGCAGGAGACATAAGAGATGTGGGTTCGACCAGAGTCAGGAAGATCCCCTGGAGTAGGCACAGCAACCCTCTCCAGTATTCTTGCTTGGAGAATCCCATGGACAGGGGAGCCTGGCGGGCTACAGTCCATGGGATCATAAAGAGTTAGGCATGCCTGAAGTGACTAAGCATGCATGCAGCCTCATAAGGGTGCATATTACATTAATGACATCATTTTCCACCACCAGAATTACTCTTTTAAAATTCCTCTACATTGAGCAATTTATTTTTTTTCCAAATTTCTTCTGAAATTTCATTCCTTCTATCTGGATTCATTGCTGCTTTTGTTGAAATGCCATCCTTAGCAGTTCATGTAGTTCAGCTATCTTAGTGCTTTATGCTGATTTTTACTGAGAATAGTTTATTTGCATTTAAATCAAACTAGAGGTTATTTGGGTATTTGATTCTAAGTTGGTAACATTTTGTATGAGCACTTTAAAGACATTATTTTATATTTTTCTGGCTTATATTTTTGCTTTTAAGAAATATTCTATCAGTCTAGCAATCTGCATTTTCTTTGGAGCTGCTTTTAACTTGATTTCCTCTGTCCTACCTGACTGTTGATACTCATTTACATTTACTATTGTTGCTGGAAACCATGTTTCCTTAGCCTGAGGACTCAGGTTTTTCATTATTTCTGAAATATTATTTTAATATTGCTTCTTCCCTAGCCTCTCTATCTAGAGTCTTTATTATATGCTCCTAGTCTTCTATTCCTTCTTTTTAAAAGATTTTGAAGCATGATCTTTTGAATCATGTAATCTCCCTTTTTCAAACTCTTCCAAATTTCCCAAAGAACTTGGATCTAAAACACAGATCTTGGCTATGAACTGCAAGTCAGGGTCTTGCCATTTGCTCATTTGCACACTTCATCTCTCTTCACATCTCTTTCTCTACTTACTGTCAAGCCTGACAATCTCAGTCACACAGATTTAAAATGAGAAAGACATTACCAGAAACATTAATTTTGGATGGAATTAAATATGTTACAAGTAAAGAAGACTATAGTTACTTGATAGAAGTAGTTATTTAATGACTGGAGAAGGGCATGGCAACCCACTCCAGTTTTCTTGCCTGGAGAATCCCCAAGGACAGGAGAGCCTGGTCCATAGGGTCACAAAGAGTCAGACACAACAGCACAGTACACACACCACAGTTATTTAATGATTGGTACTTAATTTGGATGGAGAAGGAAATGGCAACCCACTCCAGTATTCTTGCCTGTAGAATCCCATGGATGGAGGAGCCCGGTGGGCTACAGTCTGAAGAGGACTTAATTAAACAATAAACTAATAAACAGCAGAAATTACATCAAATGTCATTTTATCCTCTTGGTCATGAATAGCACCTTGTACATTTTAAGTGCTCAATACTGACTCAGAGAAATGTAATTGATTTTGATGGAGTAGAATTTTTGATGAAAACTGTCTGTAGGTAGCAGGAAACATGAGATTTTTAAAGGCCACAATGTAGTTAATACAGGAAAATTCACTAAGCTTTGTGCATTTTTTTAAATTGAAATAGATCTGACTTATTCAGTAAGTGCAAGGTATGTATCATTAAACTTTGAATTTTCCCAAAATACTCAACTAGTAACTGTAATATTATGAAAAAAGCAAACAAAAATCAGAATATATCAGTCTTTGAGATGAGATAGACTTACCTTATTTTCTTTTCTATAGAAAATAATGAAATTTATATTATCCCATAGTTCAAACTTCGCTGCATAAACTGTACTGGCAATTACCATAAAAATGTACAGTGCCTAATAAAAGTGAATCCACTGTTTGGAATAAAACTTGCCTTTTATTGAAGTCAGAGTCATCACATTTCTTCTACCCAACTTCTTGAATAATAAGGATTTCTACTTTCTTTAATGTTCTGAGAATTTTCTTTCTGAACAATATAAAGGCTTATATTATCATGCAGAGGAAAAGGTATAAGCTTCTATTGAGAAAGTGCCGCAATATTCCATTTAAATAAAGTTGATTCAGCACAAGTTCTCTAGATACTAGCAATTTTACAATTTGAATAAATGTAAAATGTTTGCCTGGGTTGAGGCTCACATTATATACAAGCTTTCTATCCTAAGAGACTTTCTTGGGATTTTTTTTTTTATAATACATTTGGAAAGAAAGACTGAATAAGAAGATATTATTATTCTTTTTTCTTTTGTGGATGTGATATAAATATATTTAAATATACCTTTGGTGATTAACAAATAGTAATCATGGATTCAAGAGGCCTCTATTGTTTAATACTTTAAGCCCTCACATTTTTCGTATAAAATTAATTTGAGTTTTGAATATGTGTAAGGGTTTATAAAGTCATTAAATTCAGAATATTTTAAAGACTTCTTTATGTGGTATCATTCAAACCCATAATAAATTATTAAATCTAATGCCAAATTATTTGTTTGGCATAATAATAAAAATGACTGGATGTTTTGAAAGCAATTTTCTTTCTCATAACTGAATATAGCCTAGTTCATTCACATTAAAACATGAATATCTAAAAACACTAATGTAGGGAATGCAGTGAATATAAGTAAAAGGAAAATCACAAGAGTATATTTTTAAAATAATGGAGTAAGAATGAGATCTCTCATACAAAAATCTATTTAAGGGGAAATTTACCTGTTTCAAATCCTACATTAGGTTAAAAGTTTAATACTAGATAAAACATACTCTGTGTCAAATACTTTTTAATCACACTAGTGTTCAGTATTATATATAGTGCCAGCTGAAACAAGAACTTTTGTGTCAGAAATTTCAAAAGTTCATCAATTACATGAATTTTAGTAAGTTGATCTCCCCATGATCAGTTTTACATCCTTAAATTTAATAAAAATATTAGTACTATTTCAAAGGATAGTTGTGGAGTTTCATTGAGATAATATTTATAAACACAATTAAAGCAACACTAGGTACAGATTAAATACTCAGTAAATGTGAGCCTTTTTACCTGCTAATATTTTTTTAAAAAATCCACTCTGTCAGTTTACTTCTGGAAAAGGCATACATTTAGTGCATATTACATAGATTAAGAAAAATAAGAGGGAGTTGAATCATGTCAATCTTAGAGCCTCAGGGAAATACTGAGTTGTTATGTGTTTCAAAGGAGGAAAATGCTTGTAGCAGGTTCTGTTGTTCTCAAATAGGAAAGAGACCTCTACTTCTGTTTATGGGGACCTCTGTGGTCAGTTAAACATATACTTCAATGTTTCCCTTCTTGTGAAATTAAATATGACCACACTGCAGAGCACTTGGCAACAGTAAGTGTTGGAAGCAGTCTTTCCTATAGCCTCATTAAAAGACAGCTTTCGCTTCTCTTTTCCTTCTTCCATCTCCAAGTCTGAAAATAGAGCAGTCATATTATAGAGAGGCAACATATATTGAGACAGCCTAGACCCTGGGACCTGGGACTCTACTACAACACATACACCTGGATACATGTCTGCTCAAGCTAACTACAGAGAAATTATAACAGATTAAAAATAATTGTGTGTATGGGCAGTTGGGGCAAATTGTGGACAATATACAAAAGGACCAAAAAGCCCAGCTGCCACTTCTGAAATGCCAAGCACAAACACAGGGCACTGCATATGCTCCTGCACTCAGCACCACCGAAGGAATGGGCAAACCACCTAGGTCATCCCACTGGCCTGACACCCGGACACACCTCTGCTTTAATCCAATATAAGGAACCAGCTCATCCCCACTTGGAGAGTGACTGAGTGAGCAAGGGAACCTGTTACTTGTTCTTGCCCACTGCTGTGTCAAGGGTCCCAATAAAGCCTTATCTGAATTTCTTGTCTGGCCTCTAATCGATTTTCTATTGATTAAGAAAGTCAAGAACCCTGGTCAGTAACAGTATTAAGATGGAAAGTGATAATACAAATGCTGGACAACAGATGGAATCTGAGTCCTTGTTAAGACAAAGTGGCAGAGATGGACTATCTATAGCTAGACCTCATTTTATGGTAGTAAAGCATATATCTCTGATCAAGCCACTGTAAAAGTTCCTTTTCATTATGTACAGTTAAAAGTAACCTCAATTGACACAAAACTGATGGATAAAGGAAACAGTAAAGGTGCAAAGATACCCCATCCATACCAAAAATGTAACCATTTATTAACAGTACTCTGGGGACTTCCCGACAGTACCATGGTTAATATGTCACCTTTTAATGCAGCAGGTATGGATTCGATCCCTGGTGGGAGAGCTAAGACCCCACAAGGTTTGTGGCCAAAAAATTTTTAAAAATTAAAAAAAAAAAACATAAAACAGAAGCAATACTGTAACAAATTCAATAACGACTTTAAAAATGGTCCACATTAAAAAAAAAAGTACTATTTCATCCTTACAATCTTCCTTTGTCATTTGCAATTATTTATACCATTTCTCTAACACCTTAGTCATCTCTTTTCCATCTTCTTTGCTGGTTTATTGTCTACTTGATCATTCAGGTTTACAGCAGACAGTTGCTGAAGTAGCCCAAAGTGTATTATGTGTCCCTGTCTCCATACTCATGTATAGCTTCTTCCCAGATTAGCTGTGACTGACCATGTAACTTTCTTTGGCCAGATATTTTAGCAAATATCATTCAAACAGAAGCTTGAAAAATATGGGCATTGAAATCATCTCTTTTTAAATTTTGGAACCACGTTCCCATGTAAAGAATCCCAAGCTAGCCTGATGTGTGGTCTGGGAAATAGCTAGGACCAACTGTCAATCAAATGAGTAGGGTTATTTTAAAACATCTAGACCAAGACACAGTGCTGAGTAATCTCATTTGAAACCAGCCAAAAAACACCTAGCTAAACTCAATACAAATTGCTGATGTGGATGAAAGTAAACAAAATTACTGTTAATTTTAAACTACTTAGTTTGGGTTTTTACTACACAGAAACAGGTAATACAAGTCTCATAAATGTTTTTTATGTTCTTCCATTATATGGCTATATTCTCTTGCCATCACTCCTAGATAGATATCATCAAGTTATACCTCTCATTCAATCCTCCAGACCTCACTTCCAATCCTCTTCTCAATATCCCTTCTAAGGGAATATTACCTATGTGGGGACTTCAAGCTAAACACTTTTGTTGTTTTTGTTGTTCAGTTACTCAGTTGTGTCCAACTCTTTGTGGCTCCATGAACTGTAACACGCCAGGCTTCCTGGTACCTCACTATCTCCCAGAGTTTGAGAAACTCATGTCCATTGAGTTGATGATACCATCCAACCTTCTCATCCTGTGTCAACACCATCTCCTCCTGCCTTCAATCCTTCCCAGCACCAGGACCTTTTCCAAAGAGTTGGCTCTTTGTTACCAGGTGGCCAAAGTATTGGAGCTTCAGCTTCAGCATCAGTCCTTCCAAAGACTACTCATTTGACTTCCTTTAGGATTGACTGGTTTGATCTCCTTGCTGTCCAAGAGACTTTCAAGAATCTTCTCCAGAACCACAGTCCCAAAGCATCAATTCTTTGACACTCAGCATTCCTTGTGCTCCAACTCTCACATCTGTACATGACTACTGGAAAAACCATAGCTCTAAGTATGTGGACCTTTTTGGGCAAAGTGATGTCTCTGCTTTTAAATACACTGTGTATGTTTGTCATAGCTTTTCTTCCAAGGAGCAACATGATAGCCATTGGTCCAGCCAAAGCCCTAAGAAGTGAATAAATCCTGAACAGTTAATAATCTGTTCTCATGAGCTGCTACATGCTAGCTGCAGCATAACACTCTCTGCAGAGCCCTTCACTTCTCTGACAGAATGCCCAGTGCACTGTCAATGTAGTGGGGTCCCACAGCACTCGGTCCATTTCTTTCCTCCTCACTGTTGTATTTTCAGTGGTGCCACAGTGCTCAACTTACAGAATGCAACTTATAAAAATGTATTAAGTGAAAGAAAGAAGGAATACATGAATGTTGATGTTTCCCTGCCTTCCAGGGCAGCACCAAGGGCTAGAAAGTGTCTAAAATTAAACATCTCCATCCTTCCATTTTGTAAGACTCACATAAGAACACTTGGAGAAGATATTGAAATGTATTTGTGTAGGTTGAAAATGCATAGCTGGTGATTTTGATTCAATCTGTGTTGAAAACTACTATTTTAAATTATACATCCTGGGTATATACATATTAGTCAAAAAGAGACAGAATTGAGAAGATATTTGAAAGAGTTTTTAAACCACATTATGCAAAGGCCATGCTTGCATTAATGTTGAAACAAGTAAGCTTCACAGATATTCAATTGCACACCTAGTTAACTGGCAAAGAAGAAATTGAAAGTAAATGATGATGGATGCATAACCCAGTCTTTTTCAACTGCTCTATCATTTGTAGTCTGAAGTATTTGAAATAAAGTGATGTTGATTACTGTAGAAAAGTTGCTTAAACAAGCTATAATTTTGTGAAGATTGACTATAGGACAGGAAGTCAACAGGAAATTCAATGAATAAAAGCACATCTTAGAAACTTTGGGAGAATGATTCCAAGATAACTGCATATGGTCTGAGCTCCCATGAAGCTGATGCTGAGATTTAGTGGTCATGTGTGCAAGTTAAATAATACAGTTTCTTTCATAAACAGTTAAAATGTTATTTATTAAATAACCATATTTGCATGCTTCTAAGATTAGTATCAAAAGTTTGGGGTCTCTGAAATTCATTTGCAATAAGTAAACCAATTGAGTTACAATTTAACTGGTAGCAATTGATTCCATCTTAGTAAAGACTCAAAAATAATGGCATCATCGATGTGATAAACTACAGTAATGGTATTATGCCATTGCAGATACCATTTTGCAAATAGGAGATACAAATATAAAAAGTCATTTTTCAAAATCCTGACCTGAAACAGCAAAACAAAAAAGTCAAAGGTAATAAATATTAGATTAGACTTAAAACTGTAAGGTCAAGAGAACTAAAAATGTCATTACAGTGCATAAAATATTTGGTGTTTCCAATGTGGTGTTTTCGAAGTGTTCTAAGTATTTGGTGTTTCCAATATGATTCTAAGGCATCAGAGTAAGGATTTATAAAAATGATTGTATTGTGGACGCAGAAAAATTAAGATTGCTTAATTTGTTTTGCTCACCATCCAATTTTACAAGGGTTAAGTCATAATCCACTAAATCCCTGAACACAGTGCAGGCTGAAAGGGATTCAGGGTGAAAAACAAGATGAGGCACTCTGTACTTTGGAAGAGCATGAACTTAGGTAGTTAAATGGATAACTCAGGAACAATTTGTCCCCTGATATTTGTATATTCCCATATGTTAAAAAAAAAAAAGGTACTAAAATCATTAACATGAAAGTCTGTTCTTTGTATCAACAGTAATCTTTTATCAAGATGTATGTTTGACTGCATGCATTTCAAAGTCAAAAATCATATATATACTGGTTTCTCCCTTACTTCTTCAGAACAGTCTCCTCAGTGCTAAGTAGCTATCTCCCAGGCTACAGTCCTCAGCAAGAACCTGAATAAAACAAACTCATGACTCTTCTGTTGGATTTTTTTTCTAAGTAGACAATGTATATAATCAATCAACATTCTACTTTTTTTTGCCAAATATTTTCTAAAAGCTTATCCCACAGAGAAAGGGAGAGAAAGAGAGACAGAGACAGATACAGACAGAGAGAGAAAACAAGTCTGAAATTAAGTTGATCTTTGAAAGCATGAGCATGAGCAACTAAGATAAATAGTATTCTTTTTTAAATGTGGTCCTCAAATGATATCCATAAAAATTGCCTGGCAAGCCTGTTAAAAATGAAAACTCTTTGGCTGTGACCTAAACCTACAGAGTCACAAAATCTATGGATAGAAACTCAAATTCTTTATTTTCAACAATCTTTTCAGCATGTTTTATGCATACTAAAGTTTGAAAGAAATATTTTGTAGAAAAGAAAAAAAATAATTATCAAAAAAATGCAAAAAACATAGGATGTTGCACCATAATTTTAGTCATTCACTAAGCTGTATCTGACTCTCTGTGACCCCAAGGATGGCAGCATGGCAGGCTTACCTATCCTTCGCTGTCTCCTGGAGTTTGCTCAAACTCATGTCCATTGAGTCGATGATGCTAGGAACTTGCTAATAATCTGTGGTGAGTAGGCACTTAAAATTGTAATGCTTTCCTATGGAAATCTATTTAAAATGTAGATATATTTCTACTGAGTCATGAATAGTTATTCACTGAAAGAGTGGTGGTACAGAGGGCTAGGTAATATTCTACTGTATATATTGTTGATAAATCTAATGGAACACTACATTTCATTCCCACTGAGTCAAGTTGAAAATTTTAATATAAATTGCCCTTTTTTTTTTTTAGGAAGATTAACATATATTTCACATATTTTATCCAATTTACAGCCTATGCATTTTGTCAATATGAAGTTATCTACATCAAAATTTTATTAGAAAAAATAGCAGTTATTATATTTGTCATATTTTAAAAACAAAATTCTAGTCATAAATTATCTATGTTTTATACACATATATTTGCTGTCTAAAACTGAATATTAGCAACAAAGTTATAGTTAACTTGTTAACATCAATTAATGTGCTAACTTGAAATCAAAAAACTCTTAAAATATGTTTTTCTTAAATAAACAGTATAGTAGTATATTGAAAAACATAATTTAAAAACTGAAATTTGTCTTAAGTTAATCAATTACATTTTGCTTAACTACAGGATTATTGTCTGAATTAGAACAAATAGCCCTGATTTTCTTTACTCATCCTCAATTGCCTGCTGTTTTGTTGTAATAAATAGATAGTCATTATTATTTACATATACCATTAAAATATTTCAATAAGAAATTGAATATCCAGCACATTTTGGAGAAACTGCAATCAAAAGTAATTTTTATATGAATTGATGATTTTTAAATATAAATTTAATCTTTTCTTTACCTAACTGCATATGTTACTATTTTAAGTTTTAGTAGGGGAGAAAATATTTAATGCACATGCTATAAGACTTCTCTACAATTCAGAAGATTTAAATTAGCATAGAAAAGAGTCGAGAACAAAAATAAAAACCAAGTGAGGAAGATAAAATATCTCTGGTCTACTTTTCCTGAGTGAAAAAGTATTGGTACCACATATATATCAGTACAATATATCTCTCATTTTCCTTACCAGCTTCAAGAAAGAGACTATCTTCTCAGGTCAAGATTATACAAAGCTAACATATTAGCTATGAATTGGTTCAGACAACTTTCTAGCCATTTAAAATTGCTCCAAAATACATAAAAGCCATGGTTGTTGAAGGGAAACCTCTTTTCTAAGTTTACTATGTTCTTGATTTATGCAGTAGAGTGGCTAAAAGGATGTTTACATTTAAACAAAATGTGTCTTTTTTTAACTTGAACTTATTTAGTAGAATTCTTACAGGAACAAGCCTACAAATAAAAGAAAAATGACAGACAAAAGTAAATATTGTTACATTTAAATAAGTATTTCTTTTTTGATACTTATAAAAAATTAATTTAATATAAATTAGGACTAAAGCAAGTGCCAAAGTCATTTTTGCAAAATTATGCTTTTGTTGATAGTCTTTTTCTTATATTTGTAATGGTAATTTTCTTATATTGTGTTATATACAAATACATATACATATATACATGTACAAACACACAGAAAGAAAAGCACTAGAGTCTTGTTATTTTACATTTTAACTTTCTATGAAAAGATAATTGTCTCTTTTCTTATCATCAGAAAATCTCACACATCTACACTGTCATTACCACACCAAACAAATGTTGCCTCTCTATGGAGAATTCTGCTTTGTTGTAGCAGATAAAATAGATCCATGAGCTTTTAGCAATTGTCATAACACTCTATCTAGTCTAGCATGTCATTTGGATGAATACTCATGTCAAAAATTTAAGTTAAAATTTATTTTAAAAAATAACCTCAATGTGTATTTTATATTTCATTTCTGGTTTTCCACTACAAAGATGGAAAAATTTTATTTTGTATCAGAAGTAATAAAATGCAAAATTTATTTTACATGTTATTTCTCTCTGGTTGTGACTGACACCATGAAGTCACTCCAAAAGAATTGGAGAAAGTGATACCTTTGAACTGTGAAAGGAAAATTACACCAGATTGAGTTAAACAGCCAAGGAAGACCTTTTCACGGCTACTACAATAGAGAAGAAGGATTGAACTCAAGTCCATTAAATAAAAAGAATTTTTAAGTTCCTGGGTATAGTAGTGAAAAAAACACTGGAGGAGCTTGGAGAAGAGTTTGGTCACTGTGGTTAGGTCATCTACATGTGCTCACTAGCGCTTAGGGAAAGCGAAGCTCCTTCAGGCAGAGAGCAGCCCTGTGTTTCTTGATGATGATTACATTTCAAGGGGATGGCTCGTAGGTACTTGAGAGAAAATTTAGCAGGTTATAAAACTGTCCAACCGCCTAGAGATTTACATCTTAAAAGGGTGGAGAAATAATTTGAAATAAAATGTTGTCATAGATAATGATTTTTAAAAAGGGAGGTAAGGGTCCAGGGTCAGGAAGAAGCCTGTGTAAAGTTTAGTTAAGCAGGCCACCATGGCTACAATAGGAGAGTGGTATCTAGTCTACACTGCAGCTTCATTTAAGTTCTACCTATGGTTTCTCCAGCAGTCATGTACGGATTGGAGAGGTGGTCCATAAGGAAGGCTGAGCACTGAAGAATTGATGCTTTTGAACTGTGGTGCTGGAGAAGGCTCTTGAGAGTTCCTTGGACAGCAAGGAGATCAAATCAGTCAACCCTAATGAAGCCAACCTGAATATTCATTGGAAAGACTGTTGATGAAGCTGAAGCTCCAATACTTCTGCTATCTGATGTGAAGAGCTGACTCACTAGAAAAGACCCTGATGCTGGGAAAGATTGAAGATGGGAGGAGAAGGCAGTGGCAGAGGATGAGATGGTTAGAAAGCGTCATCAACTTAACGGACACAAATTTGAGCAAAATCTGGGAGATAGTGGAGGAGAGAGGAGCCTTGTGTGTTACAGTCCATGGGGTCACAAAGAATTGGACACAGTTTAGCAACTGAATAACAACAAATAAGACTGGGGGGGGGGGATGTATCCATAAGATAGGTTGGACACCTACGCCTTGAGGTCCTTTCCTCTGCTGTTTTTCCTTTGTAAATCAAATAGTTTGTCTTCTCCAAGAAACTTTAAAATACTACCTCCACTCTTCCCCAGTCTGACTTAGAACTCTTTTGTCTGTTGCCAGGTAATCCAGCAGTATCTCTTTCAAAATACGTATCACCAGAGATTTAATTTGGGGAGGCAATTTTATCTTCCCCATCACACTTCAGCAATTTCTAGGACAAGATGTTGTGATTTTATCTGTTATCCAAGAAACAAGCTAAGTGTCACAAATAGTCAGTACATAATGAACACTGCTAAATAACAGAAACATACTTTTTTCATAGTAAATAGTTTAGTCAGCTAGGGCTTTGCAGGTGGCACTAGTGATAAAGAACCCACCTTCCAATGCAGGAGACTTAAGAGACAAGGTTTTGATCCCTATCCCTGGGTCTGGAAGATCCCCTGGAGGAGGACATGGCAACTCACTACAGGATTCCTGCCTGGAGAATGCCATGAAGAGAGGGGCCTGGTGGACTGCAGTCCATGGGGTCTCAAGGAGTAGGACATGACTGAAGCAACTTAGCACACAGGATAAAGAGAATCATCGATGGACAAAAGGTTTTACAAAGTTCCTTAAATCTTGAATCTTAAAGCATTTATTCTGTCTCTTTGAGCAGAAAGGCCAACCCTATTAGAGAGTATTATAAATGAAAAATATGCAAATTTTTAAAAATAGCCTAGTTTTAATGGGAATTATAACAAAATCGAATATGAGCTTAACTTTGAATTTCTTGGCTTTTATGTTTAACTTAAATCCAAGATACCATTTGAAACTATCTTTTGGAATGCAAATCAGTACCAATACTGCTGAGCATAGTGAAAATGAATGAAAATGATAACAGAAAAAACTTTACAAACTATACAGAATCCTGTTTTAACATAATAAGTAGATTTAGGTTTTATTACTATTATAATTAATGGCATACAGACTAAATCTTGCTTATCATTTAATTTAAAGTAAATTTATATAAAAGGAAGACTGTATAATATTGGCAAGGAAGAATGAATACAAAATACTCTAAATAGTCAATATATCATGTTTAACATATTACCAATAGGATCTTAAGAATAAACGATTTCAAATACTTTGTTTGTTGAGAAAACACTCATTTGCTCTGAATTCATTTTTAAACACTTTTTTCCCTCTAATTGTGTATGAATTTTAATTATAGAAAAAAAAATTCATTGACTGTTAGGTCAGTGTTTTGCATTGGTATTCTTATAAGAAACAGTAAATGACAAACTAGACTTTTTTATTGCATTTATTAGTTTCAGATAATCACAAATTTGAGATAATTTTAATTTTAAACAATTATTAAATCTATCATTAATAATGTGTAGAAGCCCAAATGATTACTTTTAACAACTATTTTTCATGAAATTTCACTTTCTTCTCAGATGTTGTATCATAGTCTTTTAAAGTACACATAAATGATTTTTAAAATATAGAGTTGATTTAAAGTTTTCTTTTATTTCCAGCACTACTTTGTGAATATTTGACTTCAATGAGACTGAATTCAGACAATGAGGCTATCCCCCGACATGATCATTTATTTACATAGTTTTATTTTAGATAGAGATTGAATTTGTATAAACATCTGGTTTTAAAATGATAAAAAATGTGCCATTTGAAAAAAATATCATACTAGAAAGAGAGAGATACTGAGAGAAACAGACAGAAAATGTATCTAAAACTCTGTAGTTAACAGATATAGGGCATATATCTTCCCTAGGTTTTGCTTTTGGTCTGTTTCCTCTCACAAATATCTTCTAAGACATTAAAATTTGTAGATATCAACATTTTAATGGCTTCATATTATTCCATGTAATTCATAAATAATGCCTATTTAATGAGTTCATTATTGTTGGTAATTCATGTTGTTAACAGGAAATTGTTACTATGCTTCCACCAATAGTGTATGCTAAAACTTATGTAATCAATGACCAGCAAGTATCAGTTGTTAAAATAGTCTGAAACAATGAGGCCAGAGGCAGTGTAGTTACACAGTGGTTGTTCTATATTTCAGAATGTCATGGAAAATTTATTACTTCTGTGACACATTTGTTTTGATTTTAGATTCCAAAAGTGATTACCGTAGTTATAGATAGGATATGCTGATAACTGCAGTAACCAGTTATAAACATTTCCAGCCAAAAAGAAAAACAGAAAAGAATCGTGCTCTTTTGTCTTCCTTCAAAAGAATAACGAAGAGCATCCCAAAAGATATCCAGAAGGCTTCCCTTTATACTATATTGAGAATGCTCTCAATACTGACCATACCTAAAGCTTCCATGTCAAGTGAATGACTCTACAGTAACAGATTTGCAATAATAAGATTTTATACCTGGAACAGGACAGAAGCCTCGAATCTGCAAAGAGTCAGTAACAAGAGAGTGAACAAAATCAGAGTTCTGCCGGGACTGTCTTGTCACCTTGGATTTTGAGGCTGCTATTCTATGTGAGAAATTTTAATAGGTGATAACATTGTTATACATACTAAATATAACAAATTCACATGTTAATAAAAAATATTATTTTTTAACAATAACCTCAGATATGCAGATGACACTACCCTTATGACAGAAAGTGAAGAGGAACTAAAAAGTCTCTTGATGAAAGTGAAAGAGGAGAGTGAAAAAGTTGGCGTAAAGCTCAACATTCAGAAAACTAAGAACATGACATCTGGTCCCATCACTTCATGACAAATAGATGGGGAAACAGTGGAAACAGTGTCAGACTTTATTTTTGGGGGCTCCAAAATCACTGCAGATAGTGATTGCAGCCATGAAATTAAAAGACACTTACTCCTTGGAAGGAAAGTTATGACAAACCTAGATAGCATATTTAAAAGCAGAAACATTACTTTGCCAACAAGGGTCTGTCTAGTCAAAGCTATGGTTTTTCTAGTGGTCATGTATGGATGTGAAAGTGGACTGTGAAGAAACCTGAGTGCCAAAGAATTGATGCTTTTGAACTGTGGTGTTGGAGAAGACTCTTGAGAGTCCCTTGGACTGCAAGGAGATCCAACCAGTCCATCCTAAAGGAGATCAGTCCTGAGTGTTCATTGGAAGGACTGAAGTTTCAGTTGAAACTTCAGCTGAAGCTGAACCTGAAACTCCAATACTTTGGCCACTTCATGCGAAGTGTTGACGCATTGGAAAAGACCCTGATGCTGGGAGGGATTGCGGGCAGGAGGAGAAGGGGACGACAGAGGATGAGATGGCTGGATGGCATCACTGACTTGATGGACATGAGGTTGAGTAAACTTCAGGAGTTGGTGATGGACAGGGAGGCCTGGCATGCTGTGATTCATAGGGTCGCAGAGTCAGACACGACTGAGCTACTGAACTGAACTGACTGAATAAAAAATAAAATATTAATATTTTACCATATAAACTTGTAGAATTTTCTAGGAAACTAATATTCGTGAATTCTACTGTTACACAGAAATTGGCAGGGTCTTTGCTTATAGAGTTCATACAAATCACAACAAATGACTCATTTATTGCATTAAACAGTACTTTTACTAATAATAGTCTAGTTGATTTATTCATGTTTCTGAAGGCTTTTAGCAGAAATACTTTAATATAGAAAACAGATTTATAGTGAGAAAATGACTTGTGTCCAGGTTGGGATGATGATAAGATGGCTAGTGTTGCCAGTTAATTTGAGGTTCTTTCTTTGTCACTATCAACTAAAAAATGATCCATAATGTGAGAGTGAAAGTTAAGTTTTATTTAGGACAAAATGAGGACTACAGCTTGGGAAACAGAATCTCAGATAGCTCTGAGAAACTGCTCCGAAGAGGTAGTGGGGGAAGGTCAATATGTATGATTTTGGTGAAAGGGGAGTTCAATTCAATCAAGCACTTATTTTATAAAAAAGTTTTCGGCCAATTACGAGGAGCTCATGTCCCTATGGAAGGAAATAGTGCTTTTCTAGATATGAGGACAGGAAAGGATTGGGATCATGAAGTCAGTTCCTGAAAATATCTAAGCATCTAAAGACCTGTTCCACCAGTTTCCCTGGAGCCTAGAGTGCTTCATCTCCACCCTGAACTCTCCTTAGTTGCGTCGAAGGTCAGCAGCTGCCAGAGCACAGGGTTCAGTCTCTGCAGAGGCAGATGGCAAATGCCCTTGGCAAGCGCCAGTTTGTAGCTTATATTGTGAAAGAATTCGGAGATGAAGCCCAGAAGTTAAGAAAGTAAAGTGAGTTTTATTTAACCAAGGATGCACTTTCTGAGGGAGAGAGGGCAGGCAGTTGAGGAAGTGCTGGCTCTGTGACCAGCCAGTTAAGAGGGATGTACAACACCCATGCTGATTCATGTCAATGTATGGCAAAAACCACTACAATACTGTAAAGTAATTAGCCTCCAATTATAATATATTAATTTTTTTTAAAGTGAAGGGGCAGGAATATTTACCAGCTGGAGGAGGAGAGTAGGGGATGACTTCCCTGGTTTTTTGATCCCAACTCCATTTCCCCAAGGGCAGGAGGGATTTCTGTCACATTTAGCTTAAGTCAGAAGTATCAGAGCATGATGTCGGGGTTAAATCACTAAGATGTGTCCAACTCTTTGTAATCCCATGGAATGTAGAAAACAAGGCTTCTACTCCTTCACTATCTCCTGGAGTCTGTCCATTGAGTCGGTGATTCTATCTAACCATCTAATCCTCTGCTGCCTCCTTCTCCTTTTGCTTTCAATCTTTCCCAGCATTATGGTCCTTGTGTGTAATAAATTTAATATATTAAGACACAAAAAATACTCAAAAAATATATATACATGTTGCAGAGAAGAACTCAATTCTGATTCCATATTGGAACTGTTTCTTTGACTTTTAGTTGCAGAAACCAGTACTCAAGAAACCAAACACCTGACTTGGAGAGTTGGAGAACTCGGGTTTATTACGCCGGTGAGCCCAGAGGAGTTAACACTCCAAGCTCTGAGCCCCGAACAAAGGGATTACAGAGTTTTTATAGACAGGCTATAGTGGGCAACACTAGCTGTTAGTAGGCTGGTTTAAACTAAGAGGTTTCGCACACAGGAACAGCAGTCAAGGTGGGGAGGGGGATGCCCGGCCTGGGCAGGGACAGGCAGGATTAAGCAGGTTTGCAGGGGCTGGGCGATTGCAAAGAGCAGGACAAGGTGAGTGAGGTAAACTCCAGTTCCTAGTCAAGTCCCCACTTTCTGAGATTACGTGACCTACATGATTCACACTTCGCAAGGGGCAAGGTGAGTTACAGAGGCAGAAACAGGTAAAATTTTAACTTTTCGTCTTCAGTTTAACAGCAAGGGAGAGGGGCAGGGTCCTTTGTGTGTGTGTGTTAGGCTCTCAGTCATGTCTAACTCTTTGAGACCCCACGGACTGTAGCCCACCAGGCTCCTCTGCCCATGGGATTCTCCAGGTAAGAATACTAGAGTGGGTTGTCATGCCCTTCTCCAGGAGATCTTCCCAAGCCTGGGATTGAACCTGGGTCTCCTGCATTGCAGGCAGATTCTTTACTGTTTGAGCTATAGTGGAAGAGGGTCCTTTGAGGCAGGCCATTATGTATGACTGTAATAACAAAAGCAGCTAAAGTCAAAGAAACAGTTCCAACGTGAAAGCAGAATTGGCTTCTTCTCTGCAACATGTATATATATTTTTGATATTTTTTGTGTCTTTAAAATATTAAATTTAGCACACATTTTCTGAGCAGGTCCTAAATTCATGTGATCCTATTGTAACTTTTCTAAGTAGCCACAAAAATCAGCAACAAAAAACATGGTTTTATGAATTATATATAATATAATTATATATACATTATTTTAAAGGCAGTAAAGCAGAGTAAGTTTACTGATATAAGAATAATGTTAGCATTAGCTTCTGAGAATAACCCGATAATGTCTTTCAGTCTTCCTGAGCAATCAATCCGTAAAGCTGAAAGATTTACTTATAGCTTTTATTTCAACTTTTGAACTCACTGTGAAGATGATAAAGCTATAAAGAAAGCTGAGTGCCAAAGATTTGATGCTTCTGAACTATGGTATTGGAGAAGACTCTTGAGAGTCCCTTGAACTGCAAGGAGATCAAACCAGTCCATCTTAAAGGAAATCAGTCTTGAATATCCATTGGAAGGGCTGATGCTGAAGCTGAAACTTCAATACTTTGACCATCTGAAGCGAAGAGTTTACTCATTGGAAAAGACCCTGATGCTGGGAAAGATTGAAGGCAGCAGGAGAAGGGGACAGCAGAGGATGAGACGGTTGGTTAACATCACTGACTAGATGGATGTGAATTTGGATAAACTCCAGGAGTTGGTGATGGACAGGGAAGCCTGATGTGCTGCAGTCCATGGGGTCGCAAAGAGTCAGATATGACTGACTGACTAAACATTGTCTGGTTATCTATTAAATTATTTTAATTTTGTGATAAAGATTTAATTGGTGCCCAATGATATGTTTACTTTTAAAATAAAATTACCAGGAGATATATATATATATATATATATATATATATATATACACACACACACACATATAAAATAAAATATGAAGTAGGAAAGTGCATAGTAACCGTCTTGAGTTTTTGATAGCACACAAGCAATGGAGGTTGAGACAGGAAGCATGAATATGTTAATCCTTTGCTTTGTTCTAAAGATGATGTTTGTTTCTTACCCTTTCACAAGCTTGTTCTGTCAGAGAAAGACTGAAAAAAGTGCAGTGTTCTGATGATTTTCCTGGTTTGAGAACTAGAATTAAAAATCTGACAAATTGGCTAGCCTGATTATAGGTTACAATGATCTACCTGGATAGTTGTCTAGTCAACTCAGTCATGATATGAAAGTTATATTAAATTTTGAATTCCTTCTTCATTTAAGTTCAAAATAATATTTAGATAGCATGTTGTTGTACCTGAAAAAGTGAATGAAAGTCAGCATGCAAAGATGCTGTTATATGGGTTGGCCAAAAAGTATGTTTAAGTTTATGAAAAACCCCAAACAAAATTTCTGGGCAACATAATGTGTATGAATGAACATAAATGTGAATATAAACAAATGTAAGTATAAAAAGTGAGTATAGAAATCTGAAGCTAATGCACAAAAACTCATAGAATTAGTGAATGGGCTTTTGGAGAAAGCATTTTATATTTTTTATTTTCTGTCCTTAATAAATGAAAGTTCGAGCTTTGTATCTGGCCATGACAGAGAAACTGGTATCAGACTTGCCCTTGAACTGGAATGAATTAGAAAATTGGAAGAGTCATTAAGAAAAACAACAACAAAAACTCTGTTTTCATACATGTAGCAATTAGAAGGAAGCTCAGAAATGTGATCTCTGAGAGAAGGGAAACAAATGAGACCAACATTATGATTTCACAAACCTCTCTTTATTGGACATTTCCTGAATTGTGGCCAAAGAAGGAGGCATCCAATTTCAGCAGTGGGTTTGCACAGCGGAGAAGAAAGACTGACATTCCAAGAGATTGAGAGTTGAAATTTGTGGGGCAGAGTATCAGAGACGTGAAAGCTACACTAATCTCTGAAATATGTATGGTGACTACTTGATTCTTTGGATCATTTCTAAACTGTGTGTTCATAGAGTGAGAACAAACAATTGTGAGTAGTGCAATAGATTCTTAAATTCCCAGTATCAATTTTAAGAACAACTAATAGGAAGCTGGGACCTAAAATATGGACTTCCCTGGTGACTCAGTGGTAAAGAATCTGCCTACCAATGTAGGAGACACGGGTTTGGTCCCTTGGTTGGGAAAATCCCCTGGAGGAGGAAATGGCAACCCACTTCAGTACTCTTACCTGGAAAATCCCATGGACAGAGGAGTCTGGCATGTCAGTGTCTGTGGAGTTGCAGAGTCACACACAAGCTAGTGACCGAGCAGAAATACACACCGAGAAAATGCCCAGAATACATACAAGGATGAGAGGCATTCAGTTCACAATCACTGAGAGTGGAAACACCTTGTTGAACACTCAGTGTATTTATTCCATCTAAAACCTTAACTCATTGAATATTTTATGAGGGCAATGTTCTATGTACCCATAGCTCCTGTAAACTAACAAATTTAAAAACAAACATTGAGGATTTCAAACAGCTCTTAATTTGGATTCATGTCAAAAGAATATAAAAAAAGCTTAAAGGATAGAAAATAATCATATGCCCCCAAATGACCAACTTTAGGAATTAAAGAGGGCATCACAGATACTCCAGATATTAAAGGGATAATAAAGACTTATAATGAAAAAATGTTAATGCAATACTGACTTAAGAAATAGTAAACTTGAATAACCTATAGCTATTTTGAGAAATGAAGTCATAATTAGTAACTTTCACATTAGGTAATAAACTTTTAAGACCAGAAACCTACAGCAGTGAATTCTATAAAACATTTGACAAGGAAATGGTACAAATCCTATGCAAATATTTTTTTTTAGAAATCTAAGAGGAAGAAAACAGTGTCTTCTTTCATGAAAAATGATGATAAATTTTCAAACAGTATAAGTAAATATCCTTAAAAATCCTTCCAGACAGACCAATAAGATGGAAGACCACGCCAAAGAATTTCTCTGCTTTCATGAAAAATCAACCATTATTAAAACAATTGAAATTCAATGAAAGATGATGAAAAGAGGTTATTAAATTTTTAGAGAAGTTAGTTCCTTGTTTTTGTTGTTCAGTCACTATGCTGTGTCCAGCCCTGTTGCACCTGCATGGACTGCAGCACGTCAGGCTCCCCGTCATGGGGATTACCAGGCAAGAATACTGCAATGGGTTACCATTTCTTTCAAGGGATCTTCCTAGACCAAGGATTGAACCCTTGCCCCCTGCATAGGCAGGTGGATTCTTTACCACTGAGCCACCAGGGAACAAATATTAAAGCTAATAAAATGAACAGCTGAGCACATGTGCAACAGGAGAACCCAAGAGCAGAGAGGCAAGCATGTTTGCATCAGATGGCATTTCTCTGAGATCTGCATCCAGATCTCTGTCCATAACACCAATTGTTCCAAAGGTAATAAAGAAGGAATGGGATTAAATCAGACTATGTCATATCTTGTAGAAATCAAATATCAAGCAATAAGATAAATTGTAACACATGTCAGACAAGCCTAAGTTAAGAACCAGAGCATAAATTTAGGAGCCCCTTTGTGTTCCCTTTATTGATACTTGGGAGAAAAGTGAACTACTTAGGTCTTCAGGTTGAAAGAGAACAGGTCTAACTAATTAAAGAGTTTTAAAGAACAAAGAATGCAAGAACAAGCTACTACTATCAGGCAAGAGAAATAACCATAGCATGTGTGTGTGTTAGTTGCTCAGTCATGTCTGACTCCGCAACCTGAGGGACTGTGGCCCACGGGGCTCCTCTGCCCATGGAATTTTCCAGGCAAGAATACTGGAGTGGGTAGCCATTCCCTTCTCCAGGGAATCTTCAGGGATTGATCCAGGGATCAAGCCCATGTCTCCTGTACTGCATGCAGATTCTTTATCGTCTAAGCCACAAGAGTAGCCCCAAATATAACATAGAGGGATCCAATAAATTAGTCACAAAGACTCCCAGCTCTGTTTCAAAGGTAAAGATTGGCCTGACATACATTCTTGCTCCATTTTCCAGGAAATAAACCTCTCTTGTAGACTCGACCACCAGACTACATTGAGCCAAAAAGAACATGATGCTGACCTTCTTTGATCTCATACCTTTACTCAACAAGGTGTCTAGATATTGTCAACCTAGAGAAAACTTTGTCTCATTTTAGAGCTAAAATCCCTACCCCTAGGATGGGAATTACTGCCATTTGGGGACATGCAAATATGTCTGAGCACTGTGAAAGTACATGTAGAACTCCACTCTGCATGAAAGATTACACTCACTCTTTCATGAATACACATGCACCTTTGATTGAAAGTACTTGTGTTCACTGGCTATGCATTCCAAGCAACAGACCCAATGACTATCATAACACATCCCCTCTGGAGAACTCACAATTTCTTATAACTTGTCTACACATTCTGTACAGCCCAGAAATTTCATTATCCACAAGAGATGAAAATGTATGAATTAAAAACATGCACACAAATGTTCACAGGGGTTTTATCACAATAGCAAAAACTTGAAAACATTAAATCATCACGAGCATTGAAATGGATAAAAAGTGATGATCCATACAATGAAATATCATGCAGTATTAAAATATAATGAGATCTGGATAGAAATAAATACATGAAGGTATTTAAAAACCGTAATGCTGAGTAAGAGAACCTAGATTAAAAGGCACTTTCTATAATTCTATTTAACTGAACTTTTAGAAAAGGATCTAGGGAAATAGTAAGCAGATCATTGCAACTGAGGATGATTGTGTTGGGAGACAGTGATTGCAGACAAAAACAAGATAACCTCTGGGGACAACAATCTTGATTCCATCTAATGCCAGCTTATCTCATAGCAGGTAATGACAATTCATCACCGTTGATGTTTAACAATAAATACGTCTTGACACAAAAGAAAATGCAAAAAAAAAGAATTTCTAGTAAAAATCAAAAGAAAAATATTTCCAATAGGCAAATATGTCAAGACCTTAAGTCACTAATTATATAAGAAAAATATTTTTAAGAAGTAAAACCTCTGCATTTTGATTATATCATTAACTGTAATTATAAATTTATTTATACCATTAAAACATAAACCTGAATGCTACTTCTTGGAAGAAAACATTTGCCATACCAATATCTCAGATACAAATTGCCCCAGGATATTTAACATAACACAATTTAATGTAAAGAAGAAATCAAATAAAATTTATAAAAATTCTTTGAGCAGATATTTCATACATTATGGCATACATGACCAACACATGCATAAAAAAGTTCACTATAATTATTCCTCAAGGTAATGAAAAATAGAAGCACAAAGTACTACTATTAAACATACACTAGAATGGCTAAAATTTAAAGGAATAATAACATCAGATACTGTCAAGGGTAGGTTCCAATTTGAAGTCACATTTTGCTGTTTGGAATGTAAAGTAGTACAATTAATTTATATAACTTTATGGCATTTTCTTGTGAATATACAAAACCCACATAATATTGTAAATACATGTGTTGTATTATCATTAATTCATTTGTAGGTATTCTTTCAAGACAAGTGAAAACATTTGTCTACAAAAATTAATCATATGTGAATATTCATAGGTGCATTGATCATAAGAAGAAAAATATTACAAACCAATTCCATCAATAGATAACTAGATAAAAATATATCCATATATTCATCCATTCAGATACTACTCAGTAATAAATCAAAATATTTAGGCAAACAAACGAATGAATCTCAAATCTTGTGCTGAGTGAAAACAGTCATACAAAAAAGAATAAACATTCTGTAGCTTTATTTATTTCAAATTTTAGGTCAGTGAAATTTATCTATAGTAATAGAAGCAGATGAGTGCTGGTGAACATAAATTTGATCATAAGATAGCATATTCAGTGGTGACAGCATTGTACTCTATCTTGATTGGTGTAGCTGTCATACAAATGTAATACATTTGTTGAAGGAGTCTAATGATACACATAAAATATGTTGTGTTTCCTGTAGAATATTCCTTAATAAAACTTTAAGAAAAAATAAATAAGCAAAAAGTGGAGAAAAACAAGTGAGTGCTTTCATGGAAGAATATGTGATTAAATAACTGTAAAGGCAAGAAAAGTTTAACTGAAAGGAATGGATTATTTATGAGACATCATATGGAGAACTAGAAACATCATTTATTTGTTTTTCTTATTGATTGATTTTATACTTGAAATTATAATAAGATTTGGAACCTTTTTCCTAGAAAATAACTACGGTAGTATATTTTCCCTCTGTTTTCTGTTGAAGTGTGCTGAAATCTGGAATAATTTATTCAGAAACAGAAACCAGCTAGAGAAGATACATTTTAAAACAATTCTCTCCAATAAATAGTCTGAAGACATCTTGTCCAAATTGGCATACATATCCCCCTGAAAAACAAAGCAGGTTAGTCTTCTATTAAAATAATGTTTTGCAGCATAAGTGTGGTTGCTGTTCAGTCACTAAGGCAATTCACACTCTTTGTGACCCTCCCTAGACTGAAACATTTCAGGTTCCTCTGTCCTTCACTATCTCTGGGAGTTTGCTCATATTTATGTCTACTGACTCCATGATGCTTTGTAAGCATTTCATCCTCTGCCAGCCCCTTCTCCTTTTGCCTTCAATCTTTCTCCAAATCACGGTCTTTCCCAATGAGTCTGCTCTTCACCTCAGGTGACCAAAGTTTTGGAACTTCAGCATCTGTCTTTCCAATGAATATTCAGCGTCTTCTCCAGCACCACAATTCAAAAGCATCAGTTCTTCGGCGCTCAGTTTTCTTTATGGTCCAACTCTCACATCCATATAGAACTATGGAAAAAGTATGAAAGTGAAAGTGAAAGTCGCTCAGTTGGGTCTGACTCTTTGTGATCTCATGGAATGTAGCCCACCAGGCTCCTTCATCTATGGGATTTTTCCAGACAAGAATTATTGGAGTGGGTTGCCATTTCCTTCTCCAGGGGATCTTCCTGGCCCAGGGATCAAACCCATGTCTCTCTCATTGCAGGCAGGCTCTTTACCATCTGAGTTACCAGGGAAGTCCCACTGGAAAAAGTAAAGCTTTGACTATATGGACTTTTGTTGCCAAAGATCTATACAGTCCAAGATCTCCAGGCCAGAATACTGGAGTGTGTAGCCTTTCCCTTCTCCAGAGGATCTTCCCAACCCAAGGATCGACCTCAGGTCTCCTGCATTGCAGGTAGATTCTTTACCAACTGAGCTTCAGGGAAACCCAAATCCCAGTATAGGTGTGAACAATTAGTGATGTAATAATGTTATAAACTCCTGTTATGCTTGACACAATAATTTCAAACTTTTGTAAACAAAACTTCATAGTAACAAATACTTTTAAAAGGTTGGCTATTAATTTCTTTAGTGAAATATGCTGAGACATTTTTTTTTCCTCCAAAACAACTTTCAATTCAACTTTCATCATGTAGATGGCAATTCAATTATCATCATGTAAGTTGAGGATGTAAGATGCATTTAGAACGAATACCTATGACTCAAATACATTGTGTCAGACAGTGTTATGAAATTGGCAGACAATAATTGGCATTTTTATACTGGCTATAAAATACTCCACAATATTGAAACCCTTACTTCTCCATGAAATGAGTTTATTTAGATGTCTACTAAGATGATAGCTAACATCAAAATGAGTTATTCATTAAAAGTACAGTTTAATACATGATACATATCACTATGAAGTTTCAAAATTTTACTTAAGTATGAATATGAATTTGTAATATTTATTATTTAATATGTAATATAAAGTTGAAAAGTGAAAGTGCCAATCACTCAGTCTTATCTGACTCTCTGATTCCTCATGGACTGTACCCTTCTAGGTTCCCTTGCCCATGAGAATATTCTAGGCAGGAATATTGGAGTGGGTTGCTATTCCCTTCTTCAGGGGACCTTCCAGACCCAGGGATCGAACACAGGTGTTCTGCATTGCAGTCAGATTCTTTACAGTGTTAGTTGCTCAGTCGTGTGTGTGACTCTTTGCAACTCCATGGACTGTAGCATGCCAGCATCCTCTGTCCATGGGATTTTCCAAGCAAGATTACTGGAGTGGGTTGCCATTTCCTTCTCCAGGGGATCTTCCTGACCCAAAGATTGAACCCTGGTCTCCTGCATTGCAGGCAGATTCTTTACCATCTGAGCCACCAGGAGAGCCTCAGATTCTTCATAATTTAACAGTAATTAACATTTATTGAGACCTTTTATGTCAGACATTGTACACAGGTTCTTCCATATGACCTTAAAAATGACTCTTAGTCACAGTCATATTCTCAACTTTCCATATGAGACAAATGAAGTTCAAAGTTCAGTCATTCACCCAAGGTCAGTAAGTTGGTGCCCAACTCCTAAGCCTGTGCAATGTTGTTCCTCAGTCAACATGCTGCCAGGTTTTGTTTTTCTGAAACAAAATTACTAGGGGAGCACAAGCATGGACCAAACCATTCTGGGGATTAAGCTGACCAGCCAGAATTTGCCGCAATGGGTATCCTTCTGTTGTCTACAGTACTAGATTAAGAGTGCAAAACACTTTGCCTAACAGAATGTGCAATTAAAATTGGGAAAAATGAGAGAAATGACTCATGTAAACCTTCTAAAAATTTAACTAGCCAAAAGAAAATCTACAATTTTGTTTAGAGTTAGTCTATTTGGATGTTAGTTTATTCCTTTTATTTATATCTGATAGCATCTCACGTATCATAAAGTGTTAGTCGCTCAGTCCTGTCTAAATCTTTGTGACCCCATGGACTAACCCAGCAGGTTCCTCTGTCCATAGACTTCTCCAGGCAAGAACACTGGAGTGAGTTGCCACGGCTTTTTCCAGGGGGTCTTCCTGACCCAGGGATTGAACCCTGATCTCCTGCATTGCAGATGGTTTCTTTACTGATTAAGCCACCAGAGAAGCCCCACACACGTATCATAAAAGAGAAATTAAATTTTATTCAACAAATAGAGTTTGAATGCACTTATGTACAACCCAACTGTTAGTCATTTAAGAGAGATACAAGTAAATGCAAAGCTTTCTATCTACTAGTGCTATAGAATAATTATTATCTTCTTAAAGGTGTAGTATGTACTCTAGAAGAAATTATTAGTAATTAGAATTTAAATTACTATAAGTGTCACAGAATACTTGAGTCATTAATTTTAGTGGTGGGACAAGGGGATTTTAATGGAGGAGATGGCATGTCATCCAAGGTCAGTAAGCTAGTCCTCAACTTATGAGGCTGTGCAGTGTTGTTCCTCAGTCAATATGCTGCCAAGTTTTGTTTTTCTGAAACAAAAAGCTATTTACCTCCCTCATTTGCTTATATGAGCATAAAAATAGTTTAGATTTATGAGTTCTAAGCCTATGGCACTTGATTGAATTTCTTCTTTGTCTTTTTCTTGTAGCTTGTTGTCAGGTTTTTCTGCATGTTCCCCAATCAGAATTTTTAAATTAAAAAAAAAAAAAAATCTTTGAACAAATACTTGTGACCAGTTGATCTAGTATGTGGCCAACGGGTCCAGTGTGTATGGGAGAGCTTCATAGTTTCCTGGTGCTGATAGGTTTTTTTTTTTTTTTTTTTTCCTTTCAGAAGCAGTGAGTACAATCATAATAGCCTGTACACACTCTAAAATGTCTCACTGATCACAGAGAACTGGCTCTAATCTACAGGGAGTTATGATGACCGACTGTGCTCCACAGGACTATCTGGAGATTCATTCACACTGTAGTGTGTGCTGCTAATCCATTATTCTATCATTGAGTGGTATTCTCTTGTGTGGATATAACGTAGTTTACCCATTCACCTATTGATGGACATTTGTATTGCTTTCAGTGTTTGGCTATTACATATAAAGCTTCTATTAATACTATCTGCAAGTCTTTGTACAAACATATGATTTAACTTCTCTTAGAAGTTTCACTTCTTAAGAAACTGACAGATCATTTTCCAAGGTGAATGTAATTTTTTTTTTATTATTACCAGCAAGGTATGATAGCTTTATTCATTTCATATCCTTGCAAGCACATGATCAGTCTTTCCAATTTTAGCTATTTTAATAGATTTGTGGTTCAACCTCAGTTGAGCTTTTATTTGCTTTTATTAATGCCAATGATGTGGAACTTCTTGCATGTGTTTACCTCAGATATTTTAAAAATTTGGGATTTTTATTTAAGTGTATTTCTTATTATGAGTTATTTTTTGTACAAGTAGTGAGATAAATACAATTTATATTCATCATTATACATTAATATTCAGTGCTCCAGTATCACTTCTAAAAATATTATTCTTTCTCCACTGACTCACTGTTAACTAAGTAAAACTTATTTGTCCCCGTATACAAAGTCTAACTCTGGATTTCGTATTCTCTTCCAATAGTTATTTGTCAATACTTACATAAATGATGGAGGAGGACATGACAACCCACTCCAGTATTCTTGCCTGGAGAATCTCCGTTGACACAAGAGTCTGCCAGGCTACAGTTCAAGAGGTCGCAAAGAGTCAAGCAAGGCTGAGCTACTAAGCACTGCACAACGCAGTGACCAGTTGATCTAGTATGTGGCCAACGGGTCCAGTGTGTATGGGAGAGCTTCATAGTTTCCTTGTGCTGATAGGTTTTTTTTTTTTTTCTTTCAGAAGCAATGAGTGATAAGTGATAAGTGATAAGAAGCACTTACCTTGATTATTATAGCTTAATAATAAGTCTTTTAAAATTGAGATGTAACTAATATAAAACACTGTGCAAGTTTAAGGTGCACAACTTGTTGATTCAACACATGTATAATTTAATGACCACCATAGTGTGAGCTAACACTACTATCATGTAACATAATTATCATTTCTGTTTTGTGATTATAACATTTACTGTTAATTGTGATCACAATGATGTGCTTTTCCAGAATGTATTCATCTTTTAACTATAACACACCCTTTGACAAACAACTCCCCAAATCCCCCACCTCCCCTCCTCCCCTGAGTCCCTGGTAACAACCATTCTATATTTTGTTTCTGCAAGTTTGACTTTTAGAGTCTACATAAAAGTGATATCATACAGTGCATATTTAACATTATGGGTTCTCACTACCTCTGTCTGGGTTTCCCCTCCCTGCTTACAGCTTGGATTTTGCTCAAAACAGTTAACTTTGGCAAATGAGGGCTCATTTTATTTGCTCCCTATCTCTCATCAATCATTCTTCTTAACCACCTGATATCCAATGTCTTGAAAAGCATGGTCTCAGGTATTTTGTCTATTTAGTGGATAAGTTGTTAGGTAAAATTGGTCCCATTTTGTCCAGAGATTCATGTTTAGGTCCATATTCAGCTATATTTTAGACTGTTTAAGTACAGGTACATTAAAGAATATACAAACACAAACCCTCTAGATATCGACCTAAGAAAAGAAACAGTTTAGTAATTAAGGTAATGAGATATAACTAAAACCTCAATATTCCATTCGCTTAAAAGAGTGAAGTTTTGTTTCTTATTCATCTAAAATCAGATCGCGGTTAGTGACCCTCAGACTCTCAGACAAGCATATGCTCCTCGGTTCTGTCTCGTCAGAACAAAGATTTGGAGTGACGGACATTAAAGCCCTCAGCCTGTCACAGCTGTTGGGTCTTGGACAGATCATGTTATAACTCTTAGACAAATCAGTATTACAGCTCTATTTTATTTAGAAGATAGCAGGAAAATCCATCCTCGAGGCGTGAGGGCATGCAAACCCAAAGACGCGATGAAAAGAGAGTGAACTGGTGTGCCAGCGCGCTGGGGAGAGAAAGAGAAAGAGTGGATGTGCAGAGGAGAGAGAGAAAGAGCACATGCGTGGTGGAGAGAGAGAGAAAGAGAGAAAGCGCTTTGGCTCCTCCTTTTATATGCTTTTTCCTCTCCCCTGGGCCTGCCCTATGCAAACTGGGCTTAGCCAGGAGTGCTATTTGTTCTACCTGAGGTCTTCATTCTGGTCCTCAGACCTTCCTTTGTTCTCTTTTCATGGCTTTTCCCTTCCTTGTCTTTTAGACACCGTGTTTTAGACTCCTTTTCCCTATTTTAACTACCTAACAAGACTATCTTAGAAAATGCAAAAATCACCTTCATACTCCAAGTGGGTTCTATGTACCAGCAGCAATAGCATCATTTAAGAGCTTGTTAGAAATGAATGATCTCAAACCCCATCACAAGTATGTTTTATTACAACTTGGCTTGTAACCAGAACCCTGGGAGGCAGTATGAACATTAGGTTTGAGAAGCACTATTTCTCATTAAAGGAACATGACCACGGGAGGAGCTGTATCAGGATTAACAATGAATTAAAGAAAACCCACACAATACTTTTTAATGATCCATTCTGAAAGTGTCTTCCACCATTCTGACTCTTATCTAGTTTGCCATAACACAATCATAAGACTTCAACCCATATGCAAGGAAGGATGGAGATTAAAAGGACAAATGGATATTTGGTAGTATACTTGGAATTATCACATTTGTCTCATTGGAAAAGACCCTGATGCCGGGAAACTTTGAAGGCAAAAGAAGAGCATGGCAGAGGACAAGGCAGTTAGAGAACATCACTATTCACAACTCAGTGGACATGAATTAGAGAAAACTCTGGGGGACAGGGGAGGACTGTGGAGCCTAGTGGGCTACAGTCCATGGGGTCACAAAGAGATAGACTTGACTTAGTGATTGAACAACAGCAATCACATTTATCTACCTAGCTGGTTCTTTTGATGTGAAAGGAGTCTTAAGTTTATGTCATATAACAATACATGGATTTTTTAAAAAGTATTGAGTTATTAAAGCTCAAGTCTACTACTGCTGCTGCTAAGTCACTTCAGTCGTGTCTGACTCTGTGCGACCCCATAGATGGCAGCCCACCTCCCTGGGATTCTCCAGGCTAGAATACTGGAGTGGGTTGCCATTTCCTTCTCCAATGCATGAAAGTGAAAAGTGAAAGTGAAGTCGCTCAGTCGTGTCCAACTCCTAGTGACCCCATGGGCTGCAGCCTACCAGGCTCCTCTGTCCATGGGGTTTTCCAGGCAAGAGGACTGGAGTGGGGTGCCATTGCTTTCTCCAAAAGCTCAAGTCTACATATAGACAAAAAACATTTTTCTGACTTTCCCTCCTCAGTTGGTAAAGAATCCACCTGCAATGCAAGAGACCCCGGCTCAATTTCTGGGTCAGGAAGATCCGATGGAGAAGTGATAGGCTACCCATGCCAGTGTTCTTGAGCTTGCCTTGTGACTCAGCTGATAAAGAATCTGTCCGCAATGCAGGAGACCTGGGTTCGATCCCTGGGTTGGGAAAATCCCTTGGAAAAGGGAAAGGCTACCCACTCCAGTATTCTGGCCTGGAGAATTCCATGGATTGTATAATCCATGGGATCACAAAGAGTTGGACATGACTGAGTGACTTTCACTTTCATTTTTCCTCCTATAATATTTATCATGCAAGATCAATTAAGAGCTTCATTTATCCTCTATAAAAAAATTAAAAAAGCAAAACATAGTTTTGCAGTCTTATTAAACATTTTCCAGGCTCAAAGTAGATTAAAAAGAGCCACAGGGAAAACTGAACATAGAGCTCAACACAAGAACAATAACAAACTATCACAATTTGTAATTGATGACTGAAAGAGTAAAATAAGTTAAAACAAACAAAAATAATGAAATTCATAAAGGTTGGTACTACTTTGTATAAGAACAACAACAACAGAATAAGTTTTTGAAATATTATGCTCCTAAACTAAAAGGACTTGATGTTAAAGATAAAAATTACAAAATTGAAAGATTGAAACATGCTTGCTGATTAAACATAGAATTTCTTCATTAAAAGATTATTAATATTTGTATGCAGTTTTATAAAAATACTTTAAAAGTCATTTATATAAAAGTTCAGTTTTGAAAAACACATTTACTATTAAAGTCAGAGTTGAATATATATTAAGAAAATCAATTTTTCTCAAGTATTGTTCAGTTAAAGTAATAATTGCAAAGTGCCAATTATTGTGTTTGTTTTCCTCTAATAAATTGAAATAAATGGGTTTTTTATGTCTGTATTTTAATGTAATTGAAAAGTAATCTCCTTTAAAATGCTTAATATAGCTATAATCAGTGAATCCAAGTTCTAATTATATATAAATATTGTATTGGTACACAGCATGTTTTACTATTTTCTCAATCAGCACACAATATTAATCATGGATGAATTTATAAATTTCTATCTCTTTTTTTAAATATAAAAATAGCTCTAAGTAATGACTGAAATGTATGATTTTACAAAACTCTTCCTTGGAGATAAATAATTTAATTTACATTACTTTCAGTTATATCAAGCAGGGATAATGAACTAAAGCAAAGGAAAACAGAAAATAACATTTATTAGTTAATATTCACTTTTCAAAGTTATGATAAACATTTATAGTAGAAAATAAGCAAATTTAAAGCTAGTGATTTGTTGTTGTTTGAAATAATTTTCATTCATGATTTTGTTTTCAGATGCCTAGATTTTAAATCTGTTGAGGACACACATTTTACATAATAGTTACTAAAAAGCATTATACTTATACAGTTCATTTTACTCATTCACCTCTCTTATGTGAGATTCTATTATTAACAATATCATCACTATAATGTTTATCTTAAAGGACAATAGGGTTAGTAAAATTTCTCAGCTATCATGTATAATTTTTGTATAAAAATTTTATTCTTAATTTACCATGAGTTATGGAAGTGATGTTTTTATTACTTACAATTACTTATAAAAAGAGTCTCCCAGTCTCATTATTTGCACATGTGGCAGGTAAAAGAATATCTCTATAAAAGAATAGGGAAAATTACTATAAAACCACTGGCATATAACACTGCAAGTCTGCATGGTAATAAGCCAATTTTTTGTGGAAATGAACTCATTAATGCTAAATTTTTGCTGACTTCCAACTGATTGGAAAACTGCCTTACAAAATTCAAAAGGCACTTCATGAATCGTAGAAGAGATGAGGAGAAAAGGAATGAACCAACCATAACAAAGCGTATTTCACTCATTTGGCTTCCAGCTAACTCCCCTATAATCTATAGCTGTGATCTAGGGGGGGAATGAATAAAATTGTTAAGAGTGACAGAAGGGTTCCATTCGAATGACACAAAAAGCCTGTTGATGAGCAGTGCAAAGCAGTTTAGACATGAAATGCAGCTGGGATTTGATTGTTTATTATATTTTATTTTATCTTTCCTTGCACTTGAAAATATTCTACACATTATTTATAAAAATGTCAACTTGCTATAAGTGGGCTTTACACAGTGGAGAGGGAAAATTGAGAAACAAAATGGGATGTGAAATAGATAAGTATACAAGAGACAGAAGGCTAGGGAAAAAATGTTTCTCATGTTTGATTAGAGTACTTATCTAAAATGACCTCTAAAAATACTTGGTAACTGATAATTTTTATGAACATCCATAGTCTTATGAGTAGAAAAGAATTTATTTAAATAAAGGTTCTTATCAAAAGGGCTTATTTCTATGGCAATGATTATTTCTATTTAAATGGCCCTAGACCTCTATGGTTCATTTTAAAAGCACATGAAAAGTCAATACACATTGAGATGCAGATCTTAAACACACAACACTGTAATAATCAAAGCTATTAAAACTTAATTTTTCTTTTTCAACTTATCTGGAAAATGTGATGGCAAATCATTCATATACTATAAATATTCACAATGAATTACCTGAAGAAAAGTAAATTCAGACAAGCTTAACTGTATCCCTTTATTTTGGCCCAAGTTATGACTGATTGAAATCTGAGAGAAGCAAAGCGATTTCCAAACTGAAGATATTCTGAGTTAAGGGGCTGATATTGCTTTTACTTATTGTTTACATTTTACCCATATCAAAGATATTTTTTAACTAGAGTTAAAAAATAAGATGGAAAAAACAAAAAACAATTATTTAAGCAAATGAAATGCCAAATTTCAAGTAATAAATTATGACTGTAAGGCAACTATTAAGCAATAGAATAACCGTTACAGATAAACTATGATCTCCAAGAAGCTACTTAAATTACTAGGGGAGCCCAAACATGGACCATTTCTGGGGATTAAGCTGACCAGCCAGAATTTGTTGCAGTGGGTATCTTTCTGTTGTCTACACTACTAGTTAAGAGTGTAAAACACTTTGTCTAACAGAATGTGCAATTAAAATTGGAAACAAAAATGAGAACGGTGATTCATGTAAACCTTCTAAAAATTTAACTAAAAGAAAATAGACAAGTGTTCAGGGCTGGTGCACTGGGAAGACCCAGAGGGATTGAATGGGGAGGGAGGCAGGAGGGGGGATCAGGATAGGGAACACATGTAAATCCATGGCTGATTCATGTCAATGTATGGCAAAAAACCACTACAATATTGTAAAGTAATTAGCCTCCAACTAATAAAAATAAATGAAAAAAGAAAACATACAATTTTGCTTAGAATTAGGCTATTTGGATTACTGCAGATGGTGACTGCAGCCATGAAATTAAAAGACGCTTGCTCCTTGGAAGGAAAGTTATGACCAACCTAGACAGCATATTAAAAAGCAGAGACATTACTTTGCCAACAAACGTCTGTCTAGTCAAGGCTATGGTTTTTCCAGTGGTCATGTATGGATGTGAGAGTTGGACTATAAAGAAAGTTTTGGATGGCATCACCAACTCAATGGACATTGGTTTGGTGGACTCCGGGAGTTGGTGATGGACAGGGAGGCCTGGTGTGCTGAGGTTCATGGGGTCGCAAAGAGTCAGACACGACTGAGCGACTGAACTGAACTGAACTGAACCTATTTGGATGTTAGTTTATTCCTTTTATTTATATCCAATAGCATCTCACATACCTAAAGTGTTAGTCGCTCAGTCCTGTCTAAGTCTTTGTGACCCCATGGACTATAGCCTAACAGGCCCCTCTGTCCATGGACTTCTCCAGGCAAGAACACTGGAGTGGGTTGCCATGTCCTTCTCCAGGGGATCTTCCTGACCCAGAGATTGAACCCTGATCTCCTGCATTGCAGGTGGTTTCTTTACTGATATGGCCACCAGGGAAACCCCACACACACATCAAAATAAAGAAATTAAATTTAATTCAACAAATAGAGTTTGAATGTACTTATGTGCAACTCAACTGTTAGTCATTTAAGAAAGATAAAGCAAATGCAAAGCTTTCTATCTACTAGTGCTATAGAATAATTATTATCTTCTTAAAGGTGTAGTACATACTCTAGAGGAAATTATTAGTAATTAGAATTTAAATTACTGTAAGTGTCACAGAACACTTGAGTCATTAATTTTAGTGGTGGCACCAGGGGATTTTAATGGAGGAGATGGCATGTCATCTGACTGTAATAGCAACTGGTCAATCAAATACAATGGTGTGGGAAAATAAAATATATAATGTTTTAAGAAAATATTTATTCAAATTATAGTATTTAATGGACATCATATATGTTGTTGTTTAGTCAATAAATCATATCAGAGCCTTTGGGACTCCATGGACTATAGCCCAATAGGCTTCTCTGTCCATGGAATTCTCCTGGCGATAATACTGGAATGGGTTGTCATTCCCTTCTCTAGGAGATCTTCCTGACCCAGGGATCAAACTCAGGTCTCCTGCACTGCAAGGAGATTCTTTATCATCTGAGCCATCAGGGAAGCCCGTCTTATATGTGTGTGTGTGTGTGTGTGTGTGTGTGTGTGTGTGTGTGTGTAGATATATGTACATATATATATATATATATATATATATATATATATGATTTTGAAGAACTTGAATGTCATAAATACAACTAAAATTTTACTTTGTGTTACTGGCAATTGACAGGATCAAATGGTCAAATGTGATTTTAGGCGATTCATTCCCTCATTATCTATTTGTCAATGATTCTCCTTTAACAATTGGAAGAATTTATCAATGGAGATAGCTGGGCCTCATATTTCTTTTCTACTGAGTTTCTGTGTGGTAATTAAATATCTTTAATTATTATAGGTACATATTAAAATTTTATATTTCTCCTTAAATCATTTTAGAAAAGTTGTGTCTTTCTAGAAAAATTTCACTATATCTGAGTTAAATATTTTTGATACATATTTCTCATATTTTTAAAGAGGGAAACAATAGACCTGTCTCTCTCCTGATTTTAATAATTTTAGTCTTCCCTTAATTTTAATTTTGCTTGCTTTGGTTAGTTTTTATTTTTTTCTCTCTCTTTTTCTAATTTCTTATGTTGAAAGATTAGGTTTGATTCATTTCCTCTTTTTTAACATATTCATATATAGTTATTAATTTAACTCTAAGCATTTCTGTAAGTTCAGATACATTATGGTTTTGTTTTCATTCAACTCAAACCATTTCTAATTTCCCTTGTGATTTCTTCTTTTATTCATTGATCATTTACTAGTGTCTTGCTTAATTTCCATACATTTGCAGAGTACAAATTTCCATCTATTTTTGATTCCTAATTTTATTCCACGTGGTAAGAGAACATATCTTGTATGATTTTTATCTCTTTAAATGAACTGAGGCTTTGTTATAACCTAGTGTATGGTTTATCATGAAAGCTGTTCCATATGCATTTTAGAAGAATGTGTAATAGGCTTTGTTGGAGCCTTTGTGGATGGTTGTTAGCTGTAATTAGTTCATAATGGTTTTCATGACTTTCCTTTCCATACTGATTTGTTTTATCCATTACTAAAGGTGGGTCATTGAATTCTCCAATTACTATTTTAATTTATTTTTTTAAACTTGCTATTTTGTATTGGGGTACAGCTAATTAGCAATATTGTGGTATTTTCAGGTTAACAGAGAAGAGCCTCGGCCATACATATACATGTATTCACTATCCTTCAAACTGCTTTTTAAAAAACTGTTTCTTCTTTCACTTATCTCACAGTTTTTCTTCATAAAATATGGGGGCTTTGGTGGTTTAGGTGCTTATGTCTATAATTGTTACATCTTCTTAATGGGTTGACCTTTTTATTATAAAATGCCCTTTATCTCTAATAACGAGTTTTGTCTCAGGATCTGTTTCATCCAATATCTATATAGCCACCTCTGGTCTGCTTTGCTTACTGAATACATTTGTGCCTTTGAATTTAGTGTTATTTGTAGTTAGCATTTAGTTGGATAGTGTTTTTATCCATCTGTCAACCTTTCGATTGAAGATTTTTTTCCCCTCATCTGTAATAGAATTAACTAATAATCTGAAAAGGTAGGATTTAGCCTCTCTTATTACGGTTTTCCACATGTCATTTATATTTACATATATATATATATGTATATATATTTTTAATAGCTCAGTTGGTAAAGAATCTGCCTGCAATGCAGGAGACTCTGATTCAATTTCTGAATTGGGAAGATCCACTGGAGAAGGGATAGGCTGCCCACTCTAGCATTCTTGGGCTTCCCTTGTGGCTTAGCTGGTAAAGAATCTGCCCACAATGCAGGGACCTGGGTTCAATCCCTGGGTTGGGAAGATCCCCTTGAGAGGGGAAAAGCTACCCACTCCAGTATTCTAGCCTGGAGAACTCTATGGACTATATAGTCCATGGGGCCGCAAAGAGTCGGACACAACTGAGTACCTTTCACTTTCACTTTCATCCCTCATTACTGCCTAGTTTTGTGTCATATAAGTGTGCTCTACAAAGACATTTTTAATCCCTTATTTTTATTTTAGCTTTATTATTTGAATTATTTTATTAGTGATTGCTCTTGGATTGGGTTCCCCTAGTGGACTTAGACAGTAAAGAATTCACCTGCAATGCAGGAGACCTGGGTTTGATCCCTTAGAGAAAGGAATGGCTACCCACTCCAGTGTTCTTGCCTGGAGAATTCCATAGACAGAGGAGACTGGTGGCTACAGTCCATGGTGTTGCAAAGGTCAGACATGACTGAGCAACTAAGCGCACACAGGCACCCACTCGGATTACAATCAACACCTTAACTTATATTGATCGACTTCCAATAAAGGCAACTTAACTTCCATATTAGGCACTTCCCTTCTTGTCCAGTGGCTAAGGCTCTTAGCTTCCACTTCAGGGAGCTCAGGTTTTATCGTTGGTCAGGGAAATTAGAAGGACTAATGCTGAAGCTGAAGTTAAAGCTCCAATACTTTGGCTACCTGATGTGAAGAGTCAACTCATTAGGAAAGACCCTGATGTTGGGAATGATTGAAGGCAGGAGGAGAAGGGGACAATAGAGGATGAAATGAGTTAGTGGCATCACTGACTCAATGGATGTGAATTTGAGCAAGCTCCAGGAGATGGTGAAGCTCAGGGAGGCCTGCATGCTGCAATTCGTGCTGTTGCAAAGAGCCAGACACGACTGAGAAACTGAGCAACAGCTGTTTCAATATTCTCTCTCTCTTTTGTGTTAATATTTATATAATATTATACATTTATATATTATAAGCCAGTCAATGTAGTTTTTTTATGCATGGAGTAATGTTTTACATCAAACGGGAATATAAAAGTCTTTCCTCCCAAAATACCAAAAACATGCATATGCGTGTGTGGGTACTTACTCACTTCAATCTATTCTAACTCTGTGTGATTCTATGGACTCTAGCCCACCAGGTTCCTCTGTCCATGGGATTCTCCAGGCAAGGATACTCTTATATTTACCAATGCAGTTACTTTTACTAGCATTCTTTATTTCTTCAAGTGTATTTAAGTTACTCCCTAGTGTTCCTTCTCTATTGTTTTTCCAAGGCAGTTTTGCTAGTGACAGATTCTCTCAGCTTTGTTTAACAAGGATGACTTAATTTTTCATTCATTTCTTAGGACAGTTTTCCCATTTACAGAATTCTGGGTTGACAGTCTTTCTTTGAGCACTTTGAATACATCAATCTATGAAGAACTATAAAGGTTTTTTGGCCTTCCTACTAACTGTTGAGAAATTCACTATCAACATTACCTTCGATCACTTCTACATGATAAGTCACTTTTCTACTGCTATTATGTGTCTAGGTGTAGATATGTTTGATATTATCCATAGGAGTCAAGCCGAATGAATAGCCAGAGTATCCAACTTGGATCAACTGATATGTTTTGACTTGTAGAATAATGTACTCAATCAAATTTAAGAAGTTTTAGGCCATTATTTTTTCCCAAATATTTTTCTATGCTTTTCTCTGTCTACTGTCCTAGTGGTACTCCCATTTGGCATATGCTGTATATTTTATCATGTTCTAAAAGTCTCTGAGGCACTCTTCAGTTCTTTGTTATTATATTTTTTTAATTTATATTTTATGATTTATCTTGCAAGTTTACTGATTCTTTACTCTGCTGGCTCGAATATACTGTTGAGCCTTTCTAGTGTATTTCTCTCTTTCATTGATATTTTTGAGAAATTGCTTTTATACTTTCCTATAGTTCTTTATACACGGTTTTCTTTAATTCTTTAAAGGCATTTAAAACAACTGACTTAAAATATCTGTCTAATAAGTGCAAAATTTGGACTTCCTGATGGATAGCAACTACTGACTTCATTTGTTCCCTGTGTATATGCACATTTTCTCATTTCTCTGCATAACTTACATTTTTCTGTTGTTGAAAAATTGACATTTTAAATAAAATAATGCAGTCATCTGGAAAATAAACCTCTCACTTTTCCTTGGGATTTGTTTTTCTTATCTCTCCATCATGTTTTTCTGCTGCTGTTCTTATGTGTTTTGTCACTTCCCTAAACTAATCTTATAAATTCTATATTCTCTGTTGCATGTGCCCTGAGGTCTCTGTTTAGATTTATTAGTGGGCAGATAATTATTAGACAAAAACTTCCTCGATGCTTTGAACTAAGATTTAGCTGAGGGGCTCTGTGTGCATGCTGGGACATGCCTTCAAAACTCCAGCTGGCAGATTACAATTCTGTCTTAAGCTTCCCTGTCTGCTGGTGTGGAGCTTCAAGGCAAGACAGAAGTGAGAAATCAGAGCCTTTTCACATCTTTACTGAGAATGAACACAGTCCTGCACATGCACGTGGCTTTTAAATTTCAAGGAATATATGGGAGCTTTTGAAGCCTGTTACACATATCAAAATCCCAATTTTTCCTTTTAAGTCTTCTGGTTGTAGTTTTCGCTTGCACCAGTGGTTATCATTTCCTCTGGAAATAGCAATGTTAAGCAATTACTATTGTTTGTTTTGATAACACTCTTCTCACAAATGAAAATTCATTTTCTTACAATAATTATAAACTCTGAATCAGGTAAAAGAAACACAAAATTGGAAACTGGGCATTTTGTGAGCATTTCTTATTGCCCATTGTGAGCTGGGCATTTCCACACATGAGGATTTTGGGGAGCTTCAAAACCGTTCTGCCCCTCCTAGTAAATTCTAGAATGCTTTTTTTCCTGGCTACTGTTATTGCTATAAAGTTGGTTTTCAAGGTTATTACAGAACTCTGATATGGAAAGAAAATAGGCAAGTAAACATGCCATAAAACTAGCTTCTTAAACTCAGCAGATTCAGTTTGTTTTTCTTAAATAAACTCTTATAAGATTATTGCAATGCTTTGGTAAATCTTTACCACAGTTTGAAAAAGTTGATTTTTTTTTTTTTCTAGTGTTCTCTTTGCTTTTCTGGTGGAACAGATTTTCAGAGATCCCTGACCTACTATTAGCATTATAGCCACTTGACATTTATTTTGAAGGATTTTAAGGGAGAATTTAGGCAAAAGTCTTTCTGAATTTTCCTAGCATATCAGAGGCCAACAGGCTAATTTTGTCTGCAACAAAAATATCACTATATACTTTGGCTTTTTCTTTTTTTTAAAGAGAATAATGTTGATGATTAAGATAGCTGAACAAATATCTAGGTTGTTTTTCCTTCTATTTCAAATAATGCATAATGATCAACAAAGTAGCTGCAAGAGCATTGATTTAAAAAATCATTAGCCTTATTAGCTTAATTATAAGTTATCTGTGTACCTATGGTATAGAAATTGCAAAGGCTGCATAAAGTAAAATATGAACAAAAAGAATGAGAGCAAATAACAGGATAAGCATTTATATAAGCATGGGTTTCATGTAATGGCAAATATGTAATATGAAAATAGGATAATATGGTTCCTAAAATTAAGAGCTATGAATTGAGACTCTTTGGAATAGAGTTCTGACATCATCAGTTTCTGATCTGGAAAACTGACTTGCAGTACCATTATTGGTAAAATGAATGGGATGATACCTTTAGACAGGGTTGCAGCAAGAATTATATGCCATAATCTATGTAAAGCACTCAGCACAGAGTTGAACACAAGGCAAAAATTCAAGAAATCTTTACAAAGATTTCTTTGTACAGATACCAATAATTATTGGTATTAATTTATATTAATATATTTACACCTGTTGACTGGTGATGGCAAAGTGAACCTCTCTAAAACAGGTTGTCTTACTAAAAATAACTATTGCCAATAAGTCACCAAAAATATTGTCAAGTATTGTAGTAGATATTTTTATAATTTTCATATTTTCTTATCAAAATTACCCTTATACCATTCTATTCTATTTTGTTAATTTGATTTAAGTGAAGAAATTATGTGAAGGTAACTATCACAAAATCAGAAAATGAACAGATCTTGAATCTAAAACAAGTGTATCTGGCCTATGTCTTTATTCTATAACATATTAATTCCTTTCCAATCACACACTGTTAATAAATATTTACTTTTTTGTATAATTCTTTACTGGAGTAACAAAATCCATGACAAGTAACTTTTGTAAATATTTCAAAATATATAACTACAATTTGAGGCACTTTTCTCAGACAGTTTCAGGACTTCCATCTGCCTACATTCAAGAATCGTTTTCCTTGTGTTACCAAGATGAACCTACGTAAAAATATAATTTTCAAATCATATAATCTTGCAATTATTTAAGACTTCCTGCAATGTCCCAAGAAATACATGAGGTGACATTTAGGTACCCTTAATCCCCAAATTCTCTGAGGAGTATTATCTGAGCTGAAAGAGTGCGGAAGGTTCAAACTAAGTATGTATCAATAGAATCATATGTCTATGACAGTAAAGCAGATCCCTGCTGATTACTGATTGTAAGGATGTAGAATGTCACAAGAGACCCTTATTTCTGCCCTAATGGTTGAATTAGATCAGAAAATTTACAAATAACTAGTTTTTAAGAAATCCATCTGAGAACTAAGGGTGCAAAAATACCTAAATAAAATAAACTTCAGGAAGAGACACATGCTTTAGGAGAGACGAGATATATGGTTCATTTCATCGCACAACACAGTAAGTAGAAGCCAGTAAGGAGACTAGTAAACACTCCAAATTTTAGTAAAATTTCAGTGGCTGCACATAGGCTGACATGACAGATTTGATATTTAAGAAACAACATCCTACTATTTTTCATTAGACCTTTACCAAGTTCATGGGGATTGGAACACTGCCAGAGGCTGAGAAGATTCCCCAAAAGAAAAGAGGTTTTTCCCCAATGCAAGGCAGTTGCCTGCCAAAAGGAGAGTCAGGGAAGGACAGATGAGAGAGAACCTCAAAAGGTGTGCATGAAGTCAAAATCACACACATGGACACACACACACAGACACACACTGACATACAAGATACACTGACATAAGATGAAACATATCTTCTTTGGGGGTGGAAGGAGTGGAAAATTTATTTTAATTTCTACTGTCTTTTCCATACTATCAGGCAAGTAGAGATATTTTCTAAATGTCACCCATGGTTCAGGAATTCTGACTTCATATATTGGTCCCTCTAATACAAATATGTTCAATTTTATCTACTATCAGCAAACCAAACGCCTGTCCATATTTTAATTCAATCAGTACATTGTGTTGGTTCAGTGATTCTCAATTGAAAAGAAAAAAGCCATGACATTTGGGATGGAAAGGAAGTTAGAAAATGTTTAAAAGTGATTTATTTTGAGAAACAATTTATATCTTTATCAATATTCTTTAAATAGCTTGTTGTATGGCTATTTCACTACAGTTTGAATGTATCCAGTACTTGCTTCCTGGAAATGAATTTTTATGATATTTCAAATGTATTGTTTTGCTCTCAGTTTGATACATTTTTGAAATTTTTATTCTTAAGAAAAACTCAATAATTGCTTTTAATTAGTTCATTTCCATGTTTCAGGAGAGTATTATTGACTCTAATTTTACAAACTGGAAAGTATATAATTTACAGGTTTCAACATTTTTATATCTATAAACTATTGGTGCATGAATTACATTTCTTTCTCCTCAAGTGAAAATAAAACTTGAAAGGCATAAAATTTTATCTTTTCTCTAATTTAATTGAGTTTACACAAATTTTGACTTGAGAATATAGTGGATACTGTCTTACCCAGGAATGTCACTGATAATTGATGTGCAAGGAAAATTCTGAAAATAGTGACTATTTTCAATTTATTGTTTTTCTCCAAAGAGAATAGTATAGGAAGATTAAAGACTTTGAAGGGTAATTTAATTAGGTCTAGATTTTATGATTTTTGAGCATAATGAGACTATTTGTAAATTAAAAATTCATGTACTTTTTCTTCAAATGAGGGAAGCTCTATTTCCTTCCAAGTCCCATCAAGGCTTTGTTAGAGTCCGTTCTTAATTACTATCCATTCGGAGGAGGAAATGGCAACCCACTCAAGTATTCTTGCCTAGAAAATATGGACGAAGGAGCCTACTGAGCTATAGCCCATGGGGTTGCAAAGAGTTGGGCATGACTGAGCAACTAACACTTAATTAACTGTCATCTCAGAAAGGGGTATTTCTGGGTCTCATTTTGGTTGAAGACTGGCCCATGAGATGACTTCCGACTGCCTGACACTGTCTCCATGGAAAGAGGCTTTATGGATTGTTTGTTGTCTGAAACTCTCTCTTGAAGAATCCTCTTTATTTGGCTAATTCATCAGTAATTTCCAATCCAACACAGGCGATCTGAGTTGAAATTCCTTTAAATGCTTTCATTACATGTAACCAAGTTGATATTCTATCCCTAGATCACAGAGGTTTTGTCTTGTTATATGTAGAAGTGTTCTTCAGGTAAGTGGGACGAATCTCCAGATGTGTTCAGACTAAATCTAGGTCTTTATATTAGGAACACATTCTAGTGACAAACATTTGCCTAGTAAACTGTGATATTTTGTTTTCTATAAGTTAAAGCCTGTATGCCTTAGTTCTCCAGTTGGGTTGTAATTTTACCTTCTGCTGGATATTTGAAACTTCACATTTGCATTTTCACAATTATTAATAGCTCTCTCACCATATCAACATTTCCAGGAAAAAAAAAAAAAAAAAAGAAATGCTGGAAGAACTGAGTAGTTGACTTTAACTCTGAAAACTTTAAGAAAACGAACTGATCTTTTCAGTTTATGAGCCTGGAGCTTTCTCACTAGACTTGTTTTAATTTCCTGGTAAGCTGGAACTGATTGGTTTAACATGGCGAATCTCAGCTTATTAAAATCACCTCAGTTGCTTTTTAAAAATGCCTAATTCACTGCATCCTACCTCAGGGTGATTAAATCAGAGTCTCTGGGAGCAGAGACTAGACATTATAATATGATTTTAATATGAGACCCAGTTGGAGAACTATGAACCAAAGCATGTTACTTTCTCTGAAGTAGTATCTCTTATTAAGAACTCTTTTGTTATTATTTTGAAGACTTACTGCAGGGTAGAATTGATCGTATTTGGGGATTTAAATCCTAATATTGGTGAAAGTACTGGATACCTTTCATGCTGATGATCAATTTAGATATAGATGTATCTAATAGCATTTTGTTGTTGTTGTTGTGGTGGTGGTTTTCATTTAATAGCATTTTTAGATGACAATATTTTTGAGTGAAATCATATGGTATGAATACAGAACATTTTAAACTGCATCTCTACATAGGAAGTGAATATTGTATATTACTTTAATTATTCTATAAAAGTTGCAAACTGTGAAGGATTACCCTAGACTAGGTAAAAAGTGGGTCCTTATTATATTTGTTTACAAACCTGTGGAGATTTCTTTTAGGAATAATACGAAATTGGGGACTTTTTGACTTTCCTCAGACTTTGATTTTGTGGTAAGGCAGTCACAATGAATTAAAGAGCCAGAGTTGAATTTGTTGTAGCTGTTCAGTCGCTCAGTCATGTCCGACTCTTTGCAAGCCCAGGACGGGAGCATGCCAGGCTTCCCTGTCCTTCACCATCTCCCAGTTTGCTCAAACTCATGTCCATTGTTTCAGTGATGCCTTCCGACCATCGCATCCTCTGCTGCCCCCTTCTCCTCCTGTCCTCAATCTTTCCCAGCATCAGGGTCTTTTCCAATGAGTCGGATAGATATGAATAGAAACCTCCAGATACTGATGCTTATGAAAGACTTTAATATTCATGGGAGAAGCAGGGTTGGTGGAAGTTGTGATCAGATAACAGTCTCTGCTGGTGATCCTACATCTTCTCACACTCTCGTAAATCAAAATCAACTGAAGGGCTGAATATCAAAAATTATTGAGTCAGTGTCACGGGGTTTAGTGTTGCTTTTGTTGCTGTGATAATTGCTACACTCCCACATTTTTCTGGCTTATGTTAAGAGACATGATGAAACCTTTTAACTAGTGGAATTAAATAGGTACTCTCAGCAACAGCGGAAAAAAAAATGTGCACTGCTTTATTCTGACTCATTAAGAACTGATTTTACTGAATTTTAACTGGAAGTTAGTTCTAATAATGGTGTAATTCTCTTTCTCCTATGTAATAAATTTGATTTCATTATCATCATGAATTATTTAACAGACATCTTTGCATTATATGTCATATTCTTTGCATTACATTTGAGATTGGTCTGAGATCATTTTTAACTCTCTATTAGTAGAAAATGTGGCAAGTAATTTTGGCTAAATCATGTATATTGTGCTCTCCTGGCATTGCCTTTTCCACTGATTTTTTTTTCTTCAGGTCACTCTTCCAAATAATTTTTTCAACACCTCTTTTTATACTGAATATATTTAAACACTTTAAATCATTTCCGAAACAAAGTGACACAGCTATATATATTTTTTTAATGTACAAAATATAAATTAAAAATCTTGAAGAGAAACAGGTCGTTTCTAACTCAAAATGATGAATACTTGACAAAAGTATAGGGAATTGATTCCCATCCTTTTTTTTTCACTCTTTAGGAACTACTCTGTCAGTAAGCACTGCTGAGTGTTTTCCTTGGGTTCTAATTCTACATAAGATACTTACATTTGCCTATCTACTCCTAGTATCAACTTGTTTCCAGTTGCAAAATTATCCATGCATTTTTTATATGTATACTTTAATAATTAAATGGACATGCAATTTAATTTGATCTGTGAAAAATTTTAAATCTCCATTCTTGGGAAAGTTATCTATTTTCAGTGTTGGATTTAGGAGGGTGATGGGGATCTGAGAGTCAATGAATCAAGTCAAATGGCAAAAGACTCTTAAAGTAAAGGAAACAGCAACAGAAGGAAAAATGATTTTCCTTCAGCACAACAATTTAAATAAATTGAATACACTATCAGCAAGGCAGTGTGCTAATTTGGGAGTTAGAAATTGTCAGAACAGCCCTTTCTAGATTTGCTTCAAGCTGCTGGCAGTCTCATTCCATCCCCCCATTAGGCTGAGGATAAAAAGCAAGCCAGGTGGTTTATGTATGCATTCAAAACCAAAATTGTTTTATCCAAATGTGAGAATGGACAGGAAACAAAAATAGTTTTGTGATCTACAAATGAGAATAGGACTGTTTTTCAAAAGATTTCTCATGCTGAAAAAATCTTGAAAACTACAGAATTTTTTGCTGGCAAACAACAGAACTTGCTCATTTTGGCAGAAAAAGAACTTACTTGCCTGCACTGCCTTTTTAAGCTTTTGAAAGTTGAAACATGTAGACTATATTAAAAAGTATAAAGAGGTAACATTTTAAATACCTGCTAACTAACTTTCATTGTGTCCTCATGTGTGTCTGTAGGAGGCAAAAGGACAGTTATATCCAAAAAATATACATTTCCTGCTACCAATAACCACACCTATAAAAAGAAGGTGAACTGTGGAATTATATTAAATGTGATATGCACACTGCTAATGAGGTTAAATTCTGGAAGTCATTCTTTTCCTTCACAATTTTACCAAACAAGAAATTGTGAACTACCTGGATTTTAGAAGACATTTTCACTACGAACATATTTCATTTAAAGGCTTGTGTTTTTTGGCAACAATAGCACAGTTGAATTGTGACTGTCTTCCTTTTGAAAAGTTTATATTCTGCTTGGTGTAAAAGGTCAGAGTGAAAATTAGGGAGGAAACTGTAGATCTGATTCCTAACTCATTAAACATAAAATGAGTAGCTCTTACAGATGAGCACTTTGCAGTGCTCCCACCTCCTCCTCTGTTACACGGGCCTCGGTTACGCTTTCCAGACAGGAAATGATCATGGCTCGCCCTGCAGGAGATGTGAGGACATATTTAATAATGTGTGGCCATCTACAAAGGGAAAAAAGTATGCTAAGCAAGAGAAAGGTGAGAAGAAGCCAGAGGATTTGCAGACAGGAAATAATTTGTTCTGTTCCCAGTTTTAGTCTTGTAAACATAAGTCACATTTAGCATTACAGCTCAGACTTTCAGTATCATCTTTGAAGGAGAGAAAAAATTTCATAGAATCTATCTCATAATATTTCATAATATTTCAGAGTTGTAGAAACAAATTAAGAAACTGAATGTTTCTTTAAAAGGGCAAAATTAAACACTAGGGTTAGATGCATTAAATACTTAGTAGTGGGTGTGAATCTAATTTCAGGTCTGCATTATGCAAGACACTTATCTTCTGTCACTCTTTGCCTTTTGATCTTTGATTTGCCTATCTAATTCTTGGTCAAAATAAATGCAATATCAAATAACTAGCATTGAATTGTTCAGAATTTTTATTTCTTAATGTATTATTATACATATTATATAAAGTTTACTTCACTTCAGATTATACCACATGATGAAGGGGGGAAGTGGAAACCCTTTATATTTCACAGTTCTTTTCATGTCATAAAAAGGACTTGAATTTGTTTTAAATTTTTTTCTGGAGTGCAGTTGATTTATGTTGTTTCTACTGAACAGCAAAGTGAATCAGCTATACATATAACTTTTTGATGACACTGGAAAGTGCTGAATGTAGAATCCAGTACCCCTGGGTTTGCCTTTTAACCCTTCTTGATTTGTTTTTACTACCCTTCTAAGGCATAACCAACAAAGGTCCGTATAGTCAAAGCTATGTTTTTTTCCAGTAATCACATATGAATGTGAGACTTGCACCATACTGAGTGCTGAAGAATTGATGCTTTTGAGTTGTGGTGCTGGAGAAGACTCTTCAGAGTCCTTTGGACAACAAAGAAACCAAACCAGTCAATCCTAAAGGAAATCAACCCTGAATATTCACTGGAAGGACTGAGGCTGAAGCTGAAGCTCCAATACTTTGGCCACCTGATGTGAAGAGTCAATTCATTGGAAAAGACCCTAATGCTGGGAAAAATTGAGGGCAGGAGGAGAAGGGGCTGATAGAGGATGCGATGGTTGGATGGCATCACCGACTCAAAGGATATGAGTTTGAGCAAACTCGAGGATAGTGAAGGACAGAGAAGCCTGGTATGCTGTAGTCCATGGGATCACAAAGAGGACATGACTTGGTGATTGAACAACACCCAGGAATCAAGAATTATGTCATCACAGATGGTGAGAGTCATAGTTCATTGTCTTTTTCCAAACACTGGGAATTTCTCTTTTTGTAGTAACTTCCCCTAAACAGTCTGTTCCTCTTCAACCACTCTAGGACAGCTCATTATTCCTGCACTGAATTGGACGTTCATAAAAAGCATTCATTTAATATGAGCCTCTTCAAACTCTATGACACAAAGAATTGCAAATCCCAGCTACATGTTTAAAATGAAGAAAGAAACTTACGAAAAAAGTAAAAAAATAGTTTAATATCTTATGTAAGCCTGACACAAATATATTGCATTTTGAAAATAAGGTTTCACTTTGCAGCCAAAAATTGCCACACCTCATGTTTGAAGTTTTATAGAATGATTTAGCTCTAAGAAGATGCACGCATTTTACTCATTTTACTTCACAATACTGTAATTATTATTTTAGAGATTTCATGAGGAAATAAAAAATGATTAAACAATAGTAGTAGTAGAACCTGACACCTGTCATAACCATTGCTTTTATTTCCTACATTTTTTCTTTTTAATTTTTATGTGCTTTACTTCCCAGGTGGTGCTATTGGTAAAGAAGCTGCTTGCCAATGCAGGAGACATAAGAGACTCCAGTTTGATCCCTGGGTCAGGAAGATCCCCTGGAGGAGGGCATGGCAACCCACTCCAGTACTCCTGCCTACAGAATCCCATGGACAGAGGAGATTGGCAAGCTCTAGTCCACAGGGTCGCACAACTGAAGTGACTAAGCAGGTGCAGCAGCATACTTGACTTTCAATATTATATTAGTGTCAAGTTTACAACATACTGACTCAACATTTATATACACTACAAAATGATCACTACTGTGAGTCTAGATACTATTTGTTTCTATTCAAAAATATCACAAAATTATTACTGTATTCTCTAAACTACAAATTACAGCCCCATGACTTATTTTAAAACTGGAAATATTTACCTCTTAACTCCTTTCAGCTGTTTCACCCAACTCCCACCTTGCTTGCTGCTATTATTTATTAGTTTGCTCTCTGTGTCTATGAATCTGTTTCTGTTTGGTCTTGTTTGTTCTGTTTTCTATATTCTGTTGTTGTTTAGTCACTAAGTCATATCCGACCCTATGGGACCCCATGGACTGTAGTCCACCAGCCTTTTCTGCCCATGGGATTTCCCAGGCAGAATACTGGAGTGGGTTTCCATTTCCTTCTCTGGGGATCTTCCCTACCCAGGGGTCAAACCTGCAGTTCCTGCAGTGGCAGATTGATTCTTTACCACTAAGCCACTAAGTGAAATCATATGACATTTGTCTTTCTCAGAATAATACAGTCTAGATCCATTCATGTTATTCCAGATGACAAGACTTCATTCGTTTTTGAGTAATATTCCATTGTGAAAGTGAAAGTAGCTCAATCGTGTTTGACTCTTTGCGACCCCATGGACAAAATCTCCAGGCCAAAATACTGGAGTGGGTAGCCTTTCCCTTCTCCAGGGAATCTTCGCAACCCAGGGATCAAACCCAGGTCACATGGCAGGCAGATTTTTTTTACCAGCTGAGCCTCAAGACTGCAGTCATGAAATTAAAAGACGTTTGCTCCTTGGAAGAAAATCTTATGATCAACTTAGACAGCATATTAAAAAGCAGAGATGTTATTTTGCCAACAGAGGTCCATATAGTCAAAGCTATGGTTTTTTCAACAGTCGTATATGAATGTGAGAGTTGGACTATAAAGAAAGATGAGCACTAAAGAACTGATGTTTTTGAACTGTGGTGTTGGAGAAGATTCTTGAGAGTCCCTTGGACTGCAGGGAGATCCAACCAGTCCATCCTAAAGGAGATCAGTCCTGAATATTCATTGGAAGGACTCATGCTGAAGCTGAAACTCCAATATTTTGGCCACCTGATGTGAAGAACTGACTTATTGGAACAGACCCTGGGGCTGGGAAAGATTGAAAGTGGTAGGAGAAGGGGATGACAGAGGATGAGATGGTTAGATGGCATCACTGAATAGATGAACATGAGTTTGAGAAACTTCTGGGAGTTGATGATGGACAGGGAATCCCGGTGTGCTGCAATCTCTGGGGTCGCAAAGAATCAGACACGAGTGAGTGGCTGAACTAAAAGTGAAAAGTGAAAGCGAAGTCGCTCAGTCGTGTCCGACTCTTTGCGACCCCATGGTCTGTAGCCTATCAGGCTCCTCCATCCATGGGATTTTCCAGGCAAGAGTGCTAGAGTGGATTGCCATTTCCTTCTCCAGGGGATCTTCCACAGGTGGCTCAGACAGTAAAGAATCTGCCTGCAGTGCAGGACACCTGGGTTCAATCCCTGGGTCGGGAACATCCCCTGGAGAAGGGAATGACTACCCACTCCAGCATTCTTGCCTAGAGAATCCATCAATAGAGGTGATTGGCAGGCTACAGTCTGTGGGGTTGCAAAGAGTTGACTGAACTGAACTGAACTGACTGAATAGTCCAGTGTGTGTGTGTGTGTGTGTGTGTGTTTATAACTTCTTTATCCACTCTCTTATGGGTGAGTGCTTAAGCTATCTTGGCTATTGTAAATAATACTACAAAGAGCATGAGGATGCATATATATCTTTTCAAATTAGTGCTTTTGTTTTCTTTGGATAAATATTCAGAAGTAGAATGACCTTAAGAACTGCTGAATCTTAAGGTCATTCTATTTTTTATTATTAAAACAGTTTTCCATAGTGACTGAACCAATTTACATTTTCACCTTCAGGTGCATGGAGACCTCCTTTTCTCCACATCCTTGCCAACTTTTCTCATTTCTTGTCTTTTTGATAATATCCATTTTGACTGGTGTGGGGTGATATCTCACTGTAGTTTTGGTCTCATTGTAGGATGATATATTTGATGATTAGTTATGTTGAACATATTTTCATATGCATATTGGTCATGTGTATGTCTTCATTGGAAAAACATATATTTAGGTCTCCTAATTTTTTAAATTCAGTTTGTTTTCTTTGATATTGAGTTGTGTGAATGTTTACATATTTTAACTATTAACTTGTTATCAGTCATAATAGTTGCAAATATTTTCTCCCATTCAGTAGGTTGTCTTTTCATTTTGTCAGTGGTTTCCTGTGCTGTGAAAAAGCTTTTACATTTAACTTGGCTTCATTCATATTTTTGCCATAGCTTCTTTTGCTTTCCAACAGATCCCTCCAAATATTGCTATGATCTATGTCAAAGCGTTCTGCCTTTGCTTTCTTCTAGAAGGTATACATTGCAAATCTTATGTTTAAGTCTTCAATTCATTTTGAGTTTATTTTTGTATAAGATATAAGAAATAGTCTAGTTTCATTTTCTTACGTGCATTTGTCCAATTTTCTTAACACCATTTGCAAAAGAGATTCTCTTTTACCAACTGCACATTCTTTCCTTCTTTGTCACAGATTAATTGACCATATGTGCAAGGGTTTATTTTGGGGATCTCTGTTGTATTCCATTGATCTACATGTATTTGTTTAGTTTTGTGCCAGTCCACATTGTTTGGATTACTATAGCTTTGCAATATACTTTAAAATTAAAGAGGAAAAAATTCATATTTTCGTTTTATTTCTCAAGATTGTTTTGGCTATTCAGTCTTCTGTGGATTCATACAAATTTAAGATATTTTTCTAGTTTTATGAAAAATGCTATGTATATTTTGACATATATTCCATTAAATCTGAACACTGCTTTGAGTAGTATGAGCATTTTAGTAGTAACTCTTCTGACCCATTAGCAGTGTATACCTTTCCATTTATTTGTTTTCTTCAATTTCTTTCAACAATTTCTTGTAGCTCCAATGCATTTAAAAAATTAAAACTGTTATAATTTCCATCTCACTACAATAAAGATGCAGATATAAAGGCCATGAAATAAATTAACAAAACCAGCATCATTGTTTTCAGATAATTTTGATTATTCTCTTAATTTTTTTACTTCTTTAGGGAGCTTTTCAGGTTTTAAATTAGTTTAAAGGGCCCCTAATGCTGTGATTACCTACATAAGAAAAACAAAATCTAGGCAACCACATCATTGCTTGGTTGAATAAATTATTAAAATTTTAATACACCTTGATTTATCTTGATTAGTCTTTCCTATGAATTGATATGTTTTATAAAGAACTAATTTTCCTCTTTGAAAAATTCATCCCATTCTATTTTATGTTCATTTTGAAAACTTTTTCATATGCTGGCAAATTTTAAATGTATTAGTGTAAATTATCAAGAAAATAAAAATCACATTATACTGAATATTACATTCAAAAACATTTCTCTGATAATATTAATTGAAAAGGATTATGTATGGAAAATGTTCCAGAATATCCTGATTATAATTTAAATCAATTGTTTAGCTTGATGAGAAGGTGAAAAATGCAGCTGTCTGACTGTTTGCTTGCAGATCTATAAGATGATAAATCCTCAGAAGCATTTTTATTTCTGGCAGCATATCTATTGTCAGTGATTAAAAACACAGTTACAATTAAAGATGTAAATAGAATTAATAATCTGATCACTTTAGTGCTGTGATTTAAAAAAATATTAACAGTTGACAAAATCATGTCAGTTTATATTAATGCCATCAGGGGAAAAAAAAGTCATGAATCTCATTGGAATGAATGCTGCTCAATTACTATGAATAGATTTAGTAGAATAGAGATGGACCATTATTTATCCTGATTCTATTGTGCAAAAAGAATGTCCATCGCAAAGTGATTTTTAATTTTCTGAGGCTAATTTACTGTCCTTGGATTTAGTATACAAACTGCCACATCGGGCTCTAGCCCTTCTAGCAAAGAAGGGATTTACTGGTTTAAAAGTTTGGCTATTATCAGTCACAGAGCTAAAAAAGAATGTTATGTATGCTTTAGGGTTTTCTTTCATTTGCTGCTGCTTTTTGAAGTTGATGACTCTGTAGGATCTAGAAATAAAGAAATATCAGCGTATTCAAGTAAAATTCTAACTCATAGATTCATAAAGAATGAAGGAAATGTAAACTTCATTTTCTTTTTCCTCAGTGGTCAATCGAAACTAACTTCATTCTACAAACAGATAAGATAAAATCCTTAAATAACTTAATAAACACATCTGTTACAGTGGTCAAAAACATATTTATCTCAGTGTTCTCCACCTTGAGAATGTACAGAATAAGTATTCAAACGTGAGGGTGCTTTGATAGCATCCCTGGTACTCAAATTTGAATACAACTCACTTGAATCTAAGACCTCTCCATCTAGTTCACTGAAGATCACTGAACAGTAATGTCAAATGACAGCTATTGAGATGGCCCTGATCCATTGTCTCACTTACCACCTCCATTGTCCTGCTCAATGTTCAGCTGGTCACCAGGCCTCCAGCTGGCTCCTTTACAACTGGCTCCTTTACAACTGGCTCCTTTACAACTGGCTCCTTTACAACTGGTTCCTTTACAACTGGTTCCTTTCACCGACTTTGCTGACACTGTCATTCATCAGGAGCTACCAGAGGACATTAATCAGCCAACTGACCTCACTGTACCCAGTCATCCCCATTTCAGCCCACTCTCCGTGCCATTAACCTTCAGAAATAGAAATCATATCATGCAATTCTTGAAAATGATCAGGAGGCCTTGAAACGTTTTAGCTGCTAATTGTGTAAAGGAAAAGGTCAAATACCTTAGCAGCATCTAGAATCAACATATCTTTATTGGCTTTGGATCTCTTTATCTCTATTTACCTTCCTTCCAAAGTGGTTCTAAGCAGAGTCAATTTCTTTTCCTTCACATGTCACACAAAATTGCATGTCTTTCAAATTTCTAATTTCTGTGTTCAGAATAGTCTACTGTTCATTCTTTAAGATCCAGATCAAATGTCACCTACTCACTGAAGCTCTTCATTAAAGCACCCTCATAAATTAGCTAATTTCAAATATGCCACTCAGGCCTTTTTTTTTTTTAACTATTGTTAGAGTCCTTACAAGAAAATAATGATCCATTTTGATATGTTTCATGCCTTCCTTATGTGTTTTAAGACAATAGAAGTTTGGATAATGTAGTACTAAATTCCACCTTATTTTATGATCTTTTCTTCTGTTAGTCATATTTCCTTTAAAGCAATGACTACCCTATATTGTTTCTAGCTTTTTAAGATCTTCTTGAAGAACTCAAAGGATATTCATATCCTTTTAAACTTAAACTTTCAGACTTAGGATTAATACAGCGAATTTTCTAACTGAGCTATATTTGAGAACCATGTAAAGATTTATGTAATAGTAGAATGGATGTACAGAAGACTTGATTAAACATCCAAGAAGAACTAAAGCAGACTGAATGTGAAAACATTTGCTTAGCATATTATATTAAAATAAGACAATTACACATATGCATGAGCTCATACACATGCACACTAATTGGCCCCAGAAAACCTGCTCTACTGTTTTGAACAATATCCCACTATTTAAGGCCTATTTTGCATCATTTATCTCCTGAAACCTTCACCAGCTCCTTTTCCAACATTCCTCTCAGCTGAATACCTTATTTCCAATCTCAATAGGAATCATCAGAGAGCTGCCAATTATTCCATCTCCATGCCGGTTTACATTTCTTGCTAACCACATGCTCAGTCCTCTGTCCTCTTCTCACAAATAAACCTCTGAGGTTCTACATAAACCCACCAATTCTGTTTACCTTTGATTCCTCTCCTCCAGTTAACTCAAGCCTATCTCTTCAACAATGACCCCCTCTCCTCTGCACCAGTTTCTCCTCGCCTCTAGATCATCCCTTTCAGCATGCAAATCCATTCCAATGCCTTCCATTTTAAAACAAAGAACCTCTTTTATTCTACTTCTCTCTACATTTGAAAGCTGACTCAAAGGACATGAGTTTGAGCAAACTCAGGGAGATAGTGAAGGACAGGGAAACCACGTGTGCTTCAGTCCATGGGGTAGAAAAGGGTCAGACACACTGACTGACCGAACAACAACTCTACATTACTCTCATCCCGATACACCCTCATCTCTTTATAACAAAACTTTTCAAATGAGTGTCCAAATCCTCTGTGCTTATTCCCTTCCTTTAATCCTGTTTGGAGTACACGGTAATGGATGAACAAAACAGCAATCCACTAAGACATCAAACTGGATCACAGATAGCCTCCACATTGCTAAATAAATTCTATACATTTCATTTTTCCTTCTCCTATTTATGGTATTTTGGCAACTTCTTCACATGTTCCCTTATATCACCTGCAATTTGGTTAACTCTGATCTCACTGAAGACTCTTTGTGTTTCCTAACCTGCTTCCTGCTTATCTAACTTATTAATATTTAAATACTCATATCAGTCATACTCATTTGATGATTCATGTGTGTGCTGATGACTCTACAACAGGTACCTCTACTCAGGACTTTTCCTACTGAATCTAAACTCATAGGCTCAAATTCATATTGGATATCTCTATTTCAAGATCTCAAATGTATCAAGTCCAAAACTTGATTTATACCTTCTCAACGGCCCAAACTGGGCTTCCCTGATAGTTCAGTTGGTAAAGAATTCACCTGCAATGTAGGAGACCCCAGTTAGATTCCTGGGTCAGGAACATCCACTGGAGAAGGGATAGGCTACCCACTCCAGTATTCTCGGGCTTCCCTTATGACTCAGATGGTAAAGGATCTGCTGTAACGCAGGAGACCCCAGTTCGATCCCTGAGTTTGGAAGATCCCCTGGAGAGGGGAAAGGCTACCCACTCCAGTATTCTGGCTTGGAGAATTCCAGGAACTGTGTAGTCCATGGGGTCACAAACAGCTGGACATGACTCAGCAACTTTCACTTCCAACCAAAAACTATTACCTCTGTGCCTTTCTTAACTTAGTACACAACAACTCCAAGGAATATTTATATTCATTCAAAATTGAACTATCAGACTTGAAATTAATATAATAAATTTTCAAACTGAGCTATATTTGAGAACCGTCTAAACATTTATATAATAGTGTAGATTTTGTAAGGACTGAAGCAAAAACATGTGAACATCTTGACTATTCTCTTTGCCTTTATTCCGCATTAACAAATCTTTTAAGACTTAAGGCTTTATCTTTAAAATGTACCCAGAATTCAGCCAGATCTCACCAATATCCAGTGCTGTGAAAGTCCACAACTGCATAGTGTTTTTGGATTACTGATAAAAGTTGCTACAGAATTCCCTTCTTGTTCCCTCTCCATCCCCAATCCCCCCCTCGCCCCGCAACCCACCCCCCCCCCCACCCCCGCGTCCCGCATCCCCCCCCCAACTTCACTTCATTTCCCATGGGGAATGTCTGCAAATGACTGGAGTCAAAATTGGTAGGGGGGAACTACTGCCATCTAGTGGACAGAGGCCAGAGATGCTGCTATCAATATATCAACATAATCACAGGAAAGCTACCTTCAACAAAGACAGACAGCACCACAGTCACAGACTCTATTTTAAAATATATAAACAGCATATGCAGCTTAGCTAAACATCTTAAAAAAAGCAAACAACCCAATCACAAATAAATGGGAAGAAGATCTAAATAAGCATTTCTCCAAAGAAGACATACAGATAGCAAAAAAAAAAAAAAGTTGAAAATACTCAACGTCACTAATTATCAGAGAAATTCAAAGAAATTCAAATTAAAACTACAATGAGATATCCCCTCACACCTGTCCTAATGGCCATCATTCAAAATCTACAAATAGAGCTACCATATAATCCAGCAAGTTCACTCCTGGGCATATATTCAGAGAAAATTATAATTTCTAAAGATACATGGACCTCACAGAAGCAATCTAAGTATACATTGACAGATGGATGGGTGAAGAAGATGTGGTAAATACACGTAAAGAAATATTATTCAACCTTAAAAATGAATGAAATAATGCCATTTGCAGCAACATGGATGGACCTAGAGATTGTCTAGGTCACATAGTGAGTAAAGTAAGTCAGACAAAGATAAGCACTATATGATACCGTTTACATGTGGAATATTAAAAATACAGTGCAAATGAACTTGTTTACAAAATAGAAATAAAGTCATAGATGTAGAAAACAAACATATGGTACCAAATGGGAATGAAGTCGGGACGGATCAATTGGGAGACTAAGACTAACATATACACAAAACCATAAGGAAAATAGATAACTAATAAGAAACTACTATATAGTAGTTTTTAAGAATCTTTTGTATAATGAGAAATGTTGGGCTGGATGAAACACAAGCTGGAATCAAGATTGCCTGGAGAAATATCAATAACCTCACATATGCAGATGGCACCACCCTTATGGCAAAAAGTGAAGAAGAACTAAAGAGCCTCTTGATGAAAGTGAAAGAGGAGAGTGAAAAAGTTGGCTTAAAACTCAACATTCAGAAAATTAAGATCATGGCATCTGATCCCATCACTTCATGGTAAACAAATGGGGAAACAATGGAAACAGTGACAGACTTTATTTTCTTGGGCTCCAAAATCACTGCAGATAGTGACTGCAGCCATGAAATTAAAAGATGTTTGCTCCTTGCATGAAAAGTTATGACCAACCTAGACAGCGTATTAAAAAGCAGAGACATTACTTTGCCAACAAAGGTCCGTCTAGTCAAGGCTATTGCTTTTCCAGTAGTCATGTATGGATGTGAGAGTTGGACTATAAAGAAAGCTGAGCACTGAAGAATTGATGCTTTTGAACTGTGGTGTTGCAGAAAACTCTTGAGAGTCCCTTGGACAGTAAGGAGATCCAACCAGTCCATCCTAAAGGAAATCAGTCCTGAATATTCATTGGAACAACTGATGCTGAAGCTGAAACTCAAATATTTTGGCCACCTGATGCGAAGAACTGGCTCATTTGAGAAGACCCTCATGCTGGGAAAGATTGAAGGTGGGAGCAGAAGGGGATCACAGAGGATGAGATGGTTGGATGGTATCACTGACTCAATGGATATGAGTTTAAGTAAACTCCAGGAGTTGTTGATAGATAGGGAGGCCTGGCGAGCTGCAGTCCGTGGACTTGCAAAGAGTCAGACACGACTGAGCTGAATTGAACTGATTGTATAGCGCACGGCTTCCCTGGTGGCTCAGATGGTAAGGAATCAGCCTTCAATTCAGGACACCTGTGTTTGATCCCTTGGTCAAGAAGATCCCCTGGAGAAGGTATCCACCTACTCCAGTATTCTTGCCTGAAGAATTCCATGGACAGAGAAGCCTGGTGGGCTACAGTCCATGGGATCACAAACAGTTGAACACAGTTGAGTGACTAACACTTTCACTTTCACTGTATAGCACAGAAAACTCTACTCAATACTCTGTAATGACCTTTATGGGAAAGGAATCTAAAAAGAGTGACTATATTCATATGTATAACAGATTCACGTCCCTGTACAGCAGAAACAAACACCATGTTATAAATCAACTATACCCCAGTAAAAATTAACTTTTAAAAAGTCTCACTCTCCTCTAAATTTTCCAATGGATTCTCATCCCACTCTGAGTGAAAATATTCTTGAAATTAATTGCCTACAAGGCCCCACAATACCCAGTTCCCTGATATTTCTCTAATATCACTCTCTCTTATAACATCTCACTTATTTCCAACACTATTGGCCTCCTTAGAATATCTCAAATATGTTTCTGTATCAGGGCCTTAGCATTGCTTCTCTCTCTTCTTGAAATATACTTTGAATATATATTTATATAATTTACCCTTTCACTTCTTTTAGATGTCTACTCAATGATGCTTTAATTGTGAGGCCTTCTCTGACCATCATTTATAAAATATAACCCCTCAATATGACATACACATGGATAGATAGCCATTCCTATTCCCTTTCTCTGTTTTGCTGTTCTGTATAACTTCTGATTTCTTAATATACCTACTTGCATTTTCATTCCTCCTCTACAGTGTAAGTTCAATGAGGTCAGGAACAATTTTTTTTTCTACTTTGTTTACTTCTTGAATACTTAGAAGCCTGGGACAGAAATGGGTGTTTGGTAAATATTTGTTGCATGAAGGAACTGAAAATTCTTGGTTATTTATCTATTGAAATAGCATTACATTAAACTTTGCTTAACTTGAGTCAAGGGAATAAAACATACCAATTTTTAACTAAAGAGTTTTGATTCCTCTCACATTTTATGTTGATTACATGAAAGCAGAATATCTTATAAGCTCCTCAGTCCAAGGAAACAGGATCACATCAATAAGACAGAGATGAAAGGACATGGAGACTAAGAGGAGAATTAAATGTTCTTTTATTTTCTCTCTTACTTTCAACTGATAAGTAATTATGGGTGTAAGTCTTCAGTTCTTTGATTTGCTTTAAACCAATTCAAAAAAGAACAAATTACCTGAAACCTTAAAAGACAACTTCAGTTAATCAGCAAAGTACAGTTCATAAATTCCCTATGCACATCTATGCACTGCAAAGAGCTAATTCCAGTGAGAAAGTAAATTTAGAGTTAGTGTTGAGTTAGCTCACTCAGGCTGACTTATCCCCTAACTCACCACAGCCTTATTTCTTGACTCACAATGCAAGGGATATGGAGAAAGCAGGTCAGTGATTGCATTTTAGTTTGACATTAGCGTAATTACATCTTGGTATTTTAGCCACGTGAGTTGAGAAGAACAGTTTAAAAAATGTAAATATGAGTAATGAATGATACAGCATATTTTGCTGTATCCTACATCCAAGACCTCTGGGAAACTGCTACATTCATTTAAACTCAGTTTTCTCAATAAGGAAGAAAATATGAAATGCTAAGCATTTTTTCATTGCATGTAAAATGCTTAGTGTGATGTCTGAAGATGGCATATAATCAATGATTCTCCAACTGATAGTTTTTGCTCCTGTTATTACTGTTATCATTACTATTATTATTTTAAAATACCCACCATTTAGAATAGCACTCAGATTTTGTCAGACCTCAGTAGATGCATTTTAAATACATAAATGAATTATTTTATAGAAACAGAAGAACAGTATTCCATCTATAACTTGTTTTAGAATTTAGATGAAAGAAGGAAAAAACTGTTCAATTTAACCCATCCAGAAAACCATTGCCACCATTTATTTACTCAATGTCCTGGTATAAGATTTCTGATTTCTAGAAAACACATATATCAGATGTATCAGATATATCAGTCCATGAGGTATGAATTGTAGGAAAAAAGGTTAATACAGGTCCCCAGTGAAATATAGCTTAATAGGACCCCTATCTTACACTGCTCACAAAAGTTAACTCAAAATGGATCGAATACTTAAATAAAGACCTGCAACTTTAAGTCCGAAAGAAGACTTGGGAAATATATCTTTGATAATGGCCTTGGCAACAATCTATTGGATAAGTCACAAAAGGCACAAGCAAAAACAGACCAAAAAGAAAAAAAAAGAAAAAAAGGAAGAAGAAAAAGAAGATTACATCAAAATAGAAAAGCTTCCACGCAGCACAAGAAATAATTAATAAATGGAAAAGATAACCTACAGAAAGAGAGATGGCATTTGCAAATAATATATCTGATAAGCAGTTAATATCCAAAATAATAAAGAACTCATACAACTCTATAGGAAAAAAAAAGAAAGTAATCAAGTTAAACATGAACAACAGACCTGAACAGGCATTTTCCTACAGAAAATGTACAAATGATCACTAGGTATATAAAAAAGTCATCAACGTCACTAATCGTCAGGGGATCCTAAGTTTGTGAACCAGCAAGACCAATCTTACAAGACTGAAATCAGAGACCAGTCAGGGGGATTCTAAGTAGAGAACTCATTTGAGCTTGTCTAGACTTCTGAGTTAAGAATTGTGAGATATTAAATAGGCTTTGTTTTAAGTTTCTAATTCTAAGTAACTTGCTACTCAACAGAAAATGAATACATCCGAATTCAGCAATGAAGTGATTTCTCACCAATGACAACAGAAGATAGGGGTTTATATTTTGGATGAAAAAAAAAAGTTGAATTCATGGAAACGGACTAAATAAATGAGCTTGGACATATTAAATAATTTAGATACCAACTCCCTCGTAATGTTCCATGGCCAGAATTTAGTCACTTAGCTAAGTATATTCTGTCATATTGGGATGAGGAAAAAGAGGAAAACATATGTTTACATGCCTCAGGATGAAATTATCTGATTGCTCCCTCATTACCACGAAGTGAGTCTCATAACTCAGCAAAACTGGTCAACCCACAGAGGAAATTTTTATTGGGAAATGAAGGCTTTTCCACTCAAGCTCTGGTTGGGCAGGAGTGCATTTGTTCCCTACCCGTGGCTTCGTTCCACATGGAGAGAACCCTGGTACATCAACCCCCTTCCCCTCTGTCCTCTTGTTTGTTCCTTCATCTCTGAGTACATGACATGGTTTATTCTCAACCACAGATTTAGAAGAAATGGTGTGTGAGTCCCATTTTTCCTCTCTGGGAATCACACTGCCGATGTATGAGGAATCATGCAACTCTGCCTTGCCCGCTTCAAAGAGTCAGCCACCAGCGAGGGGGCCTGGGGCTTTCTTAGCAGACTGTCTGGGCCTGCGGATGATGTGTGAAATGGGAAGGGGGAATCTTTCCAAATACAAAAGTTACTCAGGAAGCCCATTGGAAAGGGATGTAAGACCCAGTCTCTTCAGTTAAACTTCAGTAAATAGGATATTTGGGCTTCCCTGGTGGCTCAGCCATAAAGAATCCACCTGCAATGTAGGAGATGCAGAAGATGCAGCTTTGATCTCCGAGTTGGGAAGATCCATGGAGGAGGGCATGGCAACCCACTCCAGCATTCTTGCCTGGAGAATCCCATGGACAGAGGACTCTGGCAGGCTACAATTTATAGAGTTGCAAAGTGTCTGACATGACAAGATAGACTGAGCACATACACACTGCATAAGTAGAATATTTAGATCCTCCAAGTGTTACCTCCAAGTGTTAATTCTGAGTAAATTTTCAATGACTTCAGCACATAGTGTGAAAATGAATATCAATTATTTACATGAAGCCCATAATGAGTAATCTACAGCCTTAATTAACTAGGTATACAGACCAAAGAATCACACCAAACTTGAAGAAAAGAAATAGCATGAAGAGAAGAAACAGATGAATGTCAGGATAAATAGGAGAAAATTGCAATATTTATAATTTTACTTGTATCTGACCATTATATACTACCCATATATTTAAGCTTCATTATTATGAACTCCCTTTGTTTTATTATTTATTTTTATTACTTAAAAAAAGTATGTATTACTTATTTTTTCTATTCTTATATTTTTAATTGTTTATCTCAAAGTATTCTTGGAAGATCATTTGGGCTCTGTCAAAGCAAAAGTTCTCAAATAAGAGAAGGTGAAAGCAAGCAAATTATTCAAACTACCAGAGTAGGAAACAACCAAGAGTGATCTCCTGAGAAAATTTAGATTTCTTTCTTACCAGGCATGGCACAAGGAAGCCTTATATTGAGAGCAACCTTGCTGGTTCAGAGAGAGTCATTTACAACTTGTTTCAACATGCCTGTGATTTTCGGGATCAGTCTAAGGAAGTCCACAAAATCTGTTTGTAGCTATCTGCTCCTTAGGACTAATTGCTACTTGGAGTTTGGAGAAATTATCTGTTTTGTTTCTGAAAATGCCCTTAGGCATATAACTTCAGTTCAGCTTTTGTGAGTGGATATATATAGTTTTTCACAACTTTCTCTTGATGCGTCTCATAATGCAGTATAATTAAATCCTCATATAATATGTTAACATTCTTCTCTATTATACATGAACTTTCTTTCTAAGGCATTATTCGTCTACCTCACTAGTGCATCTTTGTGATAAAGCAGAGTTAACTGTTGATGTGGTCGTGTACTTCCAGCAATTTATAGCCTTACATGTGCCTCCATAGCAACCTTTCTCCCTTAGATGGCACATATATGTTTATATTGATGTCTTCTATAATCTGCTCTTGAGATCAGTGACTATGGCTTAATTATAGTTTTATGCCCAGAATCTAACACTGTGTCATGAATGAAAGAGATACTTCAAAGGGCATTGTTAAATTACAATGTGCAAGGTAAGTGGTTAAACTTGCTTATTCTTGAATTTTGTCCATGAACAATGGTCACAAGTTGGGTTACATTGGCACAATAATAAACCAATATTGATAAAAATACATTCAATCAAAAGAGAAATTTTTGCTTCATCTACTCCCATCTGAGATTAAAGTATCATAAAAATACTAATTCATATGGAAAACTAATTATCTTTGCTAACATAAACTATATACTGGATTTTTCTTGCTAAAAACTGATGAAACAAAATATGGGCTTGCCTAAATTTTTAACAAGTGATGTTTTATCAACAGAAAATATTAAACAGATACATTGTTTCAAGTTAAGCAACAGATATAAAATTAAGATCATATTAAGCAAAAGAAATAAGTAATAGAAAGATCATATTAAGCAATAGAAATAAAGCAGCACTATTTTGTCCATTATATGACGTATGTCCATTATATAATGTATGTATATCATAAGGGCAAAATCACAAGTTGTTCCTAAAATAAATCAATACAAATAGCATTTATTGATATTTCATTCAATTCAGTCACTCAGTCGTGTCCAACTCTAGGCGACCCCATGGACTGCAGCATGTCAGCCTCCATGTCCATCTCTAACTCCCTTTGTCAGTGGTGCCATCCAACCATCTCATCCTCTGTACCCCTTTTCATCCCACCCTCAATCATTCCCAGCATCAGGGTCTTTTCAAATGAGTCAATTCTTCGCATAAGGTAGCCAAAGTATTGGAATTTCAGCTTCAGGATCAGTCCTTCTGATGAATATTCAGGACTGATTTCCTTTAGGATGGACTGGTTGGATCTCCTTGCTGTCCAAGGGACTCTCAACAGTCTTCTCCAACACCACAGTTTAAAAGCATCAATTAATCAATGATCAGCTTTCTTTATAGTCCAACTCTCAAATCCATACATGACTACTGGAAAAACCATAGCTTTGACTAGACGGACTTTTGTTGGCAAAGTAATGTTTCTGTTTTTTAATATGCTGTCTAGGTTGGTCATAATTTTTCTTCCAAGGAACAAGCGTCTTTTAATTTCATGGCTGCAGTCACAATATGCAGTGATTTTGGAGCTGCCCAAAATAAATTCTGTCACTCTTTCTCCATTTGTTTGCCATGAAGTGATGGGATCAGACGCCATGATCTTAGTTTTCTGAATGTTGAGCTTTAAGCCAACTTTTTCGCTCTCTTATTTCACTTTCATCAAGAGGCTCTTTAGTTCTTCACTTTCTGCCATAAGGGTGGTGTCATCTGCATATCTGAGGTTATTGCTATTTCTCCTGGCAATCTTGATTCCAGCTTCTGCTTCTTCCAGCTCAGCATTTCTCAAGATGTACTCTGTATGTAAGTTAAATAAGTAGAGTGACAATATACAGCTCCTTTTCCTATTTGGAAGGAGTCTGTTGTTCCATGTCCAGTTCTAACTGTTGCTTCCTGACCTGCATACAGATTTCTCAGGAGGCAGGTCAGGTGGTATGGTACTCCCATCTCTTTTGGAATTTTCCACAGTTTGTTGTGATCCACATAGTCAAAGGCTTTGGCATAGTCAATGAAGAAGAAATAGATGTTTTTCTGGAATTTTTTGATGATCCAACGAATGCTGGAAATTTAATCTCTGTTTCCTCTGCCTTTTATAAATCCAGCTTGAACATCTGGAAGTTCACAGTTCACATACTGTTGAATCCTGGCTTGGAGAAATTTTGAGCATTACTTCGTTAGTGTGTGAAACGAGTGTAATTGTGCAGTAGTTTGAGCATTCTTTGGTATTGCCTTTCTTTGAAATTGGAATGAAAACTGACCTTTTCCAGTCCTGTGGCCACTGCTGAGTTTGCCAAATTTGCTAGCATATTGATTGCAGCACTTTCACAGCATCGTCTTTTAGGATTTGAAACGGTTCAACTGGAACTCCATTACCGCCACTAACTTTGTAGTGATGCTTCCTAAGGCCTACTTGACTTCACATTCGAGGATGTCTGGCTCTAGGTGGGTGATCACACCATCGTGATTATCTGGGTCATGAAGATCTTTTTGGTATAGTTTTTGTGGGTTTTCTTTATACTTCTTCTTAATATCTTCTGCTTCTGATAGGTCCATACCATTTCTATTCTTTATTAAACCCATCTTTGCATGAAATGTTCCCTTGGTATCTTTGATTTTCTTGAGGAAATCTCTAGTCTTTCCCATTATATTGTTTTCCTCTATTTCTTTGCATTGATCACTGAGGAAGGCTTTCTTATCTCTCCTTGATATTCTTTGGAATTCTGCATTGACATGGGTATATCTTTCCTTTTCTCCTTGCCTTTCACTTCTCTTCTTTTCACAGCTATTTGTAAAGCCTCCTCAGACAACCATTTTGCCTTTTGGCATTTTTTTTCCCCTTGGGGATGGTCTTGATCCCTGCCTCTTGTACAATGTCATGAATTTCTGCCCATAGTTCTTCAGGCACTTTATCAGATCTAGTCCCTTGAATCTATTTCTCACTTCCACTGTATAATTCTAAGGGATTTTATTTAGGTCATACCTGAATGGTCTAATGATTTTGCCTACTTTATTCAAATTAAGTCTGAATTTGGCAATAAGGAGTTCATGATCTGAGCCACAGTCAGCTCCTGGTCTTGTTTTTGCTGACTGTATAGAGCATGTCTATCTTTGCCTGCAAAGAATAGAATCAATCTGATTTCAGTATTGACCATCTGCAGATATCCATGTGTAGACTCTTCTCTTGTGTTTTTGGAAGAGGGTGTTTGCTAGGGCCAGTACATTCTCGGCAAAACTCTATTTTTTTTTTTTTTTTGCCCTGCTTTATTCTATACTCCAAGGCTGAATTTGCATGTTACTCCAGGTATTTCTTGACTTCCTACTTCTGCATTCCAGTCCCCTTATAATAAAAAATGGCATCTTTTTGAGTGCTAGTTCTACATGGTCTTGTAGGTCTTCACAGAACCATTCAACTTCAGCTTCTTCAGCATTACTGGTCAGGTCATAGACTTGGATTACTGTGATATTGAATGGTTTGTCTTGGAAACGAACAGAGATCATTCTGTCGTTTTTGAGATTGCATCCAAGTACTGCATTTTGGACTCATTTGTTGAGTCCAAAGACTACTCCATTTCTTCTAAGGGATTCTTGCCCACAGTAGTAGATGTAATGACCATCTGAGTTAAATTCACCCATTCCAGTCCATTTTAATTCGCTGATTCCTAAAATGTCTATGTTCACTCTTCCCATCACCTGTTTGACCACTTCCAATTTGCCTTGATTCATGGACCTAATATTCCAGGTTCCTATGCAATATTGCTCTTTACAGCATTGGACTTTACCTCCACCACCAGTCACATCCACAACTGGTTGTTGTTTTTGCTTTGGATCCGACTCTTCCTTCTTTCTGGAATTATTTCTCCACTGATCTCCAGTAGCATATTGGTCACCTACCGACCTGGGAAGTTTATCTTTCAGTGTCCTTTTGCCTTTTCATACTGTTAATGAGGTTCTCAAGGCAAGAGTACTGAAGTGGTTTGCCATTCCCTTCTCCAGTGGGATGTTTCACTACCTTAGTTCAAGTATAGAAAACAATTCAATACAGATACAATAGTAAATACCTAAGAAACAGTTCCAACCCCAAGAGTTCACTTTGTTCCAAATCGTTATGTTGGATTTTATTGTATATTTTATACAGTTTAGTTAAACTCTTTTTAGTTTTTAGTATGATGGATCTTTTGTGTTATTTGCCACATTTCTGTACTGTGATTGAGATTTTACAGCCCATGATTGTCTTTTATAATCATGTTCTCAAGTGAGTCTAGTGATAACTCTGTAATTTTATCTTATTATTCCCATTTTATAGATAAAGAAACTTAATTCCCAAGACTTTAAGTAGCTTGCCTAGAATCTCTTAGCTTGAAAATGACTGAATTAGGGTTTTAAATCAAGTTCATTTAACTTAAATCCTCAAGAACTTTTCTTTCTACTATGTTCAAGAAATCAGAATCTTACTTTCCCGTTAAACAATTTCACAAGTTCTACCTACACTAACATTTTAAATGTTTCAGATCACAAGAAACATAAACCATCAGGAATAGGATTCCTTGTGAAATCCATCTAATCCACTTTAATCAGTGTTTAAGAACTTTCCTCCACACAATATTTGGAGAAATAGTCAACTAGTCTCTCACTCATCAATTTAAATTATAGGTTACTCAAATTATTACTTTTAAGAGTAACTCAATATAATTCTGTTATTAGAATGCTTATTTCAAACAAATTCTCTATCAATATAAATTTTGTGTTGTACTTCTTAGGATCAAAGATATTATATCAAAATAGCCTAAATAACTTTTTTCTTTCAACTTTCTTCTTAATATATTGAGTGTGTACATGTTCAGTTGCTCAGTTATAGCCAACTCTTTGTGACTCCATGGACTGTAACCCACCAGACTCCTCTGCCCATGCAATCTTGAGGCAATACTGGAGTGGGTTGCCATTTCCTACTCCAGGGGATCTTTCCAACCCAGAGACCGAACTGGCAGCTCTTTCATCTCCTGAATTGGCAGACAAATTTTTACCTCTGAGCCACCTGGGAAACCTTCTAAATATATCAAGCCCCATTTAAGTAAGTGAGAACCAAAAATTTGATTCTTTAACATTTTTGTTTGTGACTTCCTGAGATTAAATACAAATCTAGAGAGAACCCAGGTAGCTCAAGTGTTCCAGAGGTTGCTCTGGGTAATAAAAATGTTTCTGGTTCCTATGATTGGTTGAAGTTCTAAAATAAACCCAAGAAAGGTACTATCATTTCAGGCCATTTTCATGGTTTGATGGAAACTGCACTGAGACAATAAGATCAGCATAGTTTTCTGTTTTAAAAATACACCTAAAGGGACTCTAGGACCATCTCACCATTTGTGAACATTAAAGATGAAACTCCCAAGAAGAACATGTTACCTGACTTGCTTATTCATACTTGTGTCTTTCTCAATATTACCCCCAAATAAGAGCATTATCCTAGTCCCTAAAGAAGTGGGCTAGGTGGATGAGTGGAGTCCTAATGACATTTTATTACAATTTGAATTCTTATAATGTTTTACTCTACTTTATACATGATATGGTTAGCACAAGATGAGGCTCAACTGCCTATCCATACTTAATGTAGATGAAATAATATCAACTAATTTTTTATCTTATGATAATAATCCATAGTATTTGTTCAATTAAATTACTGTCCTATTCAGATTTTTCTACATAATCCTTTATTTATTATTTATATTAGAATGACATCAAAGATGTTGGTTAATATATTTCATTAAAATAAAGTACATGATTCTACTTAGAAATATAATAAAATAAATGGATTTGTTTCATTTAAAAATCTTGATTTACCCATTCCTGGGCATACACACCAAGGAAAGCAGAACTGAAAGAGACACGTGCACCCCAATGTTCATCGCAGCACTGTTTATAATAGCCAGGACATGGAAGCAGCCTAGATGCCCATCAGCAGACGAATGGATAAGGAAGCTGTGGTACATATACACCATGGAATATTACTCAGCCATTAAAAAGAATTCATTTGAATGAGTTCTAATGAGATGGATGAAACTGGAGCCCATTACGCAGAGTGAAGTAAGCCAGAAAGATAAACACCAATACAGTATACTAACGCATATATGTGGAATTTTGAAAGATGGTAACAATAACTCTATATGCAAGACAGAACAAGAGACACAGATGTATAGAACAGACTTTTGGACTCTGTGGGAGAAGGCAAGGGTGGGATGATCTGAGAAAACAGCATCGAAACATGTATATTATCAAATGCGAAACAGATCACCAGCCCAGGTTGGATGCATGAGACAAGTACTCGGGGCTGGTACACTGGGATGACCCAGAGGGATGGGATGGGAGGTAGGTGAGAGAGGGGTTCAGGATGGGGAACACATGTAAATCCATGGCTGACTCATGTCAATATATGGCAAAAACCACTACAATATTGTAAAGTAATTAGCCTCCAACTAATAAAAATAAATGAAAAAAAAAGAAAATATAAAAAATAAAAAAATAAAAGTCTTGATTTAGTCTACCTATCATCAAAATATTTTAGGATTCTGAAACACTTGAATATATAATCTCTACATATTTCATTTACTTAAGAAAATTTAAATTTATTCAACAAAATTTATTCAGTAAATTTCCTCACAAAGGAAAATTTGCAAAAAATATTCATGGACATTTTTACAAAAGAAAAGAAGTAGATGATCAACAGAAAGACCACTTTGCAACATCCACTCACAGATCAAAAACACTGGATCAGTGGATTAAAATCTAAAGCTTGTGTGAGAGTCCCAAGTATATGGATTTGCTCTGGTATGGCCCAGTAAGTTGGACAGAGACAAAGAAATAGCAATGGTCAATTCATGTGGATACTGAACACAGAACATATGGCAGAAATTTCTCCAACAACAACAACAAAAATATAGGTAGCATCAGTTTCACACTTTTCATTTGTTTCTTCTTAAAAATTGCAAAGCGAAGTACACAGAAAACTGCTATTCATTGTCTGGTTAGCAGGTCAGCTGTCCTATAAGTGCACTGTTTGTCAAAGGCCATTCATTTTCTACAGCACTTTCCAGGTACTCCTAGAGGAAATCAACCTTGAGTATTCATTGAAAAGAATGGTGTTGAAGCTGAAGCTCCAGTATTTTGGCTACCTGATGTGAAGAACTGACTTATTGGAAAAGACACTGATGCTGGAGAAAATTGAAGGCAGAAGGGGAAGAAGAAGGCAGAGGATGAGATGGTTGATAGCATCGCCAACTCAATGAACATAAACGTTAGCAAACTCCAGGAGACAGTGAAGGACAAAGGAGCCGAGTGTGCTTCACTGCCCGTGGTCTCAAAGAGTGAAATAAGACCAAGCAACTGAACAGCAACAACAACACAGCATTCTCCAATTATACAGTGTATTTTAGCTGATCTGTAGCATGTATAGAAGCTGATACTACTGCATCAAACAGCCTAATTTGAAGGAAACACATGTTGCTTTGATAGCCAATCCATGTTTATTTCACAGTCTGTTTCTGAGATGGACACATTTAAAATATATTGATCTTCAGCAGACTAGCATCTGTGAATATATCTTTGGATATTTCAACATATCATACTCAAACTAATAATCTCCTACTTTAAAAATATACATTTTTATGTAGGTTAATTTTCATTACTGGGAGTTCAAAATAGTTTTGGTAAGTTATTAAAATATGAATTTATTCTTACCCACATGGATCTATTTATTAGTAGAGTGTTAGAAAATGGATTTTTTTCCATGAGGTTTGAAGTTCCAGAACACTGGGCACATAAATTTTCTGATTAAATATTTGGTCTGGGCTGAGAGGTGGATGGGCAGTGCAGTTTCCAAGCAGCTTTTGAATCTTCCACTTGGTGTATTCCTGATACATATACATGTTTGCTTAGTCATGTCCGACTCTTTTGTGACCCAAAGGACTGTAGCCCACCACCCTCCTCTGCCCATGGAATTTTCCAGGTAAGAATATTGGAGTGGGTTGTCATTTCCTACTCCAGGGAATCTTCCAGACCCAGGGATCGAACCCACATCTCCTGCATTGGCAGGTGGATTCTTTACCACAGCATAACCTGGGAAGCCCATATTTTTGATATTTGCTCCTAAGTTTGCCCTACACATGTGACCTTTCCCATTCTCATTTTTCTTCTCCCACCAAGCAGCTTTATAAGATCTATTTGGACTCAGGGTGTTATAGACCTGATTTTTTGTGGACTGGTCAAGCATGTGTGTTTATGATGACTGAAATAAATCAACTTTTTTATTAAATCCATTTGCAGCACTGATTACCAAGAAAGGTATGAAAACAATTATCTGTGTACACATGAACCTATCTATTGGATATGTTCCGGCATATTACACTTCAGTATGGACAGAAGCACACACACATACACACAAATGTATAATTATTATGTATACAAGTGTACTGATTTCCTGTTGCTTCACAATCACAACACACACTTGGTGGCTTGGAATAGCACAAGTCTTTTGTTTCATGGCGGTTCAGCAGTCCCGGCACAGCTTTTATAGGCCCTTGGCTAAGGTTCTCACAAGGCAGCTGAGCTATGTTCTCAACCACAGGCTTGACGGGGGAAGAGTTTGTCTCCAAGCTTATTCAAGTTTCTGGCACAATCCATTTACCTGTGGCTGAATGACACAGAGGCTTGGATTTTACTGGCTGCTGACCGGAGGCCACCTTCAGGTCCCAGAGATTGCTTAGAGGTCCTTGCAACCACCCTCACTTCCTTCTTGTGCGACCTTGCTCAACATGGGCTTTTCCTTCATTAAACCAGCAAGAAGAATATTCCATTATGGTCACTGAGATGGAGTCTTAATTATAACATAATGAAATCATAGGCATGCATGCATGCTAAGTCACTCCAGTCGTGTCCCACTCTTTGCCATCCTATGGACTGTAGCCCACCACATTCCTCTGCCCACGTGATTCTCCAGGCAAGAACACTGGAGTGGGTTGTCATGCCCTCGTCCAGGGGATCTTCAGAACCCAAGGGTCGAACTCGTGTTTCTTACATCGCCTGCCCTGGCATTCAGATATTTTACCAGTGGCATCACCTGGGAAGCCCTAGTTTCTTTGTCATATAACGTAATCAAATTGAGGGACTCATTAGAACGAAGTGATTTTGCTCATAGCCCAGAGGATGAAATTACTCAAAGGGTGGATGCTGGAAGATAGGACACTCAAGGTTACTTTGAGTTCTGGGCACCCCAACATGTGATAGAATTATTTTACTAACTTGGTTAGTTAGTGTTGCTAATTTTTTTTCAACCCACTCTTGCCAGTGGAAAAAAACCACAGAAAGATTATGAATCAAACAATTCCAGAAAGTGTGCCGTCTTCTGCTATGTCAACCTTGTGATAACTTCTTATGAGTTTTCAATGCCACAAAAAGATGAAAGTCAAGAACCATCGTAACAAAAATGTCCATAACTACAGTACCCTCATTCTTTGTAGATTTATAGACATGCACTGATCACTTTACAGAAGTGCAGAAATAGATTTACCACAAAAATATGGATGTTATTATTAGTTTAGTCAAATTCTATTCAAATATAAGATATTATCACAGTCAGAGAAATGTGAGTAAACTTTTCAATAAACTCTTACATGCTGGTATTTCCTTTGTACTAAAAGAAGACTCACTGCATAAATTTTTTATGCAGTTTGACCTATTTCAAGGTATCTACAAACCTCAAAACAACAAAAGGTAAACAATGAAAAAGTACATTTTTAATCTCAGAAGAAATTTCATTGAACTTAATTTTGTGATTCACCATAATTTTGGAGGTATGATTATGTAGAAATAACATAATTGAGATAATGCTGAATGATACACTTAAATAACACAAATTGCTGTTGAAAATAATGTCAAAAGTATAACACCAATTAGTTATTCTTAGTGCTCTTAGTAGTTCATATTTTTCACTTGAGTTTTAATTTTATGTAAAGCCATACTTTTTATTCTAGCTATCCGAAATTGAATTAATTCACTGATTACAAATTCACTTGTCAACATAATTAGAATAATGCACCTCTACACTTATTGCTCAGTTAGACATATAAACAGGTTCCCTTAGAAGTTTAGGTCAGCTAGCCTTTGAAGTTCTAAATATAGAAAAGGGTTTTAGCAGAAAAATGCACTTAGCAAAATCAGACAAAAATCTATGTAATTGCTCTTAATTGAGAACAGGGATGCTTACCTCTTTACAGATACAAGTGTGAATACATAAAGTGTTAAACTACTAATGAGCAAACAGAAAGCAGGGGAGAAGAAAATGAGACAGGTTTCCTTTCTATTTGCTCCTGACAAAGAGTAATATTCAAATGACCACTCTGCAAATCTGAAAAGGCATGTGCACATGTGCTTGAAGGTGAATGAGTACAATAAATAGATGACTATAGCCATCTATATGACTATAGCCTTCTCAAACTTAGGCATATCACATTTTCAGGTAGAAATAGTCTTTAAATAAAACACTCCTTCAATTTAAAGTATGACCAATTATAAATTACCTTCACAGTGTTACTCAGATGAGAGAGAAGGACTTTCCCAATGGTATCAGATCATGTGTGAAAAATCTCTTATTTATCCATCAAGGATAAATAAATATTTGTCTAAGTGTGCCCAGGTTCCAATATTACAGAAAGCCTCCACAAATGATCCAGGGAAGGTAAGCATATAGGATTTTCTCCATAGTTGGTAAAGGTAACAATTGAATATAAAGGTGCCATGTTTTGACTACCTTCTCTACAGGTTTTATGATCTTGCTTTCAACTTTCCTAGTGTTTCATTCAGCCTTAGTAAGTCTAATCAGTGTATAACCTTTGACTAGATGCTATTTTGAATTTATGCAACATCTGAATTCCCATATCCTTTTTCTCCTTCCTGCCAACTTCCCTCCTGTCTGGACTCCCCCAGTACACACTCATCAAAGATCTACTTCTAGTTAATTAGATGCATCTAGAATTGCCTCGCCTGCTTACTCAGTAAGCTATTTCTAAGTGGTTACAAGGAATATCAAAAGATGTAGACAATGCCACTAGAATAGGTTGAATAAAATGTTGCTGAGATGAAACTGTCTGGATAAATATAATACTTGAATTTCCATTATTTTTAACAAATTCATTACCAAACCATAGAGAAGTTTTGGAGTCTGCAAAAATTTTTGACCTGTGATAGGAGGTTTCATTTAATAGAAGAGTCAGTGAAAGGAATGTTTAAGGAGACAGAATAATAACCCAAATGGTTATATATCTGTGGTTCAGAATCATCATCATTATATTTTAAAACAATACTAAATTTCTAAGTAATGCGCAAGTTCTTATCCTTATACTTATGGAAAGAATATATGATGGCCTTACTCTAGATAAGCAGAATGCACAAGACTCTCACTTGTTTTATGCTGTATGTGGTCTTTCACCAGTATTCACTCAACAATATGCATCTGACATTTATTGACCTTCCTTATGCAAAATACTTTATCTAATGTTCCTGAGAATACAAGGATGAATACATTATTACACTAAACTAAATCATCTCAAAAACTTACATGGGTATAGAATATTACATAAAGAACTATCGCATTAAACAAAATTCATTAAGTATACAGCACAGCATGCTTTGGGAGTCTAAATGAGGCAGTGAAACTTTAGCCTGTAATTGTTAAGACAGACTTATGGAGAAACTGATGCTTGCGTTTATTCCAGATAATCAGTTTTAACTGTTTAATAATCAGTTTCTACTGATAGTGGAAGGTTAAATATGAATACAAAATGGAATATTAGCTTAGATCTTTAAAGAAGGAAATTTATTAACCTATTTATATGTATCCTCCCTATGTAAGTGGTCTTGAAGATAAGCTATTATCTATCAAAGTGCTAGTTAAAGGGATAACACTCAATTATTATAGACATTTCTGCTGTAAGTCTGAGCAAGTTTCTAACTTTATTTCTTTTTCTAAATGTTGTCTTTAACAAAAACAACAAAAAGTTAGTGACAAGAGAATTGAAAGATACTCAATGCATTATAATGCTTGGTTAGCCCTGAAGATTGATATACTTAATAGACTTTGGCTCTGAAATTTTATATCAGAACAAATTTTTCAGGTATTTTTTATTACTTGATTTGCTACGAAGTTAACAACAAATGAAGGTTCGAAACAAATGATGTATGACTGTGTGTGTCGAAGTGCATTATCCGAGTTTTTCCTCATTTTGGAAAAACCCATGAACCACTGTTATGAATTAATCAGAATAAAATCATCTTCATATTAATACTCTGAAAACTTACAAACACAAAAGGAAAAAAAAAAAGCTAAGACGCTCATACATTTTGGGTTGCCAGGGATGATTCTGATTTAGGACTGTGATTTATGAGTAATAGTTAACTATATCCATTTCACTCCTTGAAATGGCCTAGTTTGGACAATAAATTGTTTGATCACCCTAAATAAAATGAATATATATTCAGTTAATGGATAACCATACAGTTAATGATAAACATTAGAAATACCTTGAAAGAAAGTGAAAGTGAAGTCGCTCAGTCCTGTCTGACTCTTTGTGACCGCATGAACTGTAGCCCCCCAGGCTTCTCAGCCCATGGGATTTTCCAGGCATGAATACTGGAGTGGGTTGCCATTTCCTTCTCCAGGGGATCTTCCCAATCCAGGGATCGAACCCGGGTCTCCGACATTATAGGCGGACAATTTACCATCTGAGCTACCAGGGAATCCCACCTTGGTCACTCTCAATCCTAACTTCCTCTCTTGTCTAAATTTGGAGTTTATACGTGTTATTGTAGATTCAATTGTGTCCCCCAAAATAGACACAGAAGCCTCCTTTTCCCATGAATGAGACCTTTTTGGGAAATAAGATCTTTGAGATGCTTGAATCAAGTTAACAGGAGATTAGGGTGTACTGTACTGTAAAAATGTAATGACTGGTTCCTTTTATTTTATTTATTTATTTTTTTTAGTTTTAATTTTATTTTATTTTTTTAAATTTATTTATTTATTTATTTTTTGGTGTTTATTTTTTTAATTTTTTTTATTTTTTGCTTTTTTTTAAAAATTTTTCAGTGGGTTTTGTCATACATTGATGTGAATCAGCCACAGAGTTACACGAATTCCCCATCCCGGTCTCCCATCCCACCTCCCTCTCCACCCGACTCCCCTGGATCCTCCCAGCCCAACAGGCCCGAGCACTTGACTCATGCCTCCCACCTGGGCTGGTGGTCTGTTTCACCACAGATAATATACATGCTGTTCTTTCTGACTGGTTCCTTTTAAAGAGAAAAACACACACAAACATAGATACACACAGACCACATGATGGTCCAGGCAGAAACTAGTGTGATGCAGTTCCAATAAATGTCAAGGACTGCCTTCGATGACCAGAAGATAGAAGACATGAAGTGTTCTTCCCTAGAGTTTTCAGAAGGAGCATAACCTGCTAACAACCTGAGTTTGGAGTTCTGGTTATCAGTTTTGCGAGAGAATATATTTTCGTTATTTTAAGCTTCTCAGTTTGTGATACTTTGCTGCAGCATCCCTAGGAATATAAAACAGAGATTATGTCCATGAATGTCTTTGTAGTTTGTCATATGTATATATTGCTCAGATAGAATAGATTATTAGTATTTTTAATATATTAATACTTTATATAAATGGAATCAGACAGAAGCAAAGATGTTTCTGTATTTATGCTATTCATTTCTCTGAATACTTTGTAGATTTCTTTTAGCTTAACTGTGGAGTACTGTCCCATTCCAAATACACAGGCATACAGCTGTGTATATATAGCTTCCTTTGTTAATGGACATTAATGCTGTTTGCAATTCTCGCTATTACAAATGTATCTTGTATTGTCTCTTTGTACCCGAAAGTGTTACTCTCTCAGTCCTGTCTGACTCTTCGCGACCCCCTGGACTGGAGCCCACAACACTCGTCTTCCTATCTCCAGAGGATCTTCCTGACCCAGGGATCAAACCCAGGTCTCCTGCATTGCAGGCAGATTCTTTATCGCTTGAGCCACCAGGGAAGCCTAAATGAGTAGGCAATGCAATTCTCCAACTTAATGTGGTATTGCTAAATTGCCCCTCGAATTAGTAATTTTCAAACTCATCAGGAATGCATAGAAAGTCACTTTGCTTCTTGTTACTGCCACAGTTAGTATTACTAAAGCAACATTTCTGTTGTCAACTTTTTTGTTGGTGGTGGGTGGTTGATTGTTTTTCCTAATCAGTTAAGTGAGAAATTATACTTCTTCCTGTTTTAATTTGCAGTTCCCTGATTACTAGTGAAGTTCATTTATTCATATGTTCACTGGGATTTCAGATATTCTCTCCTGTGCATTATGTGATCATAATTTTTGCCCTGTAGGTGGACTTATTTGTTTCCCCTCAATAATATGTAGTAGATATTATTAATTTTTGGATCACGGTTCTTGACTGATTTTACATGGTTTAAATATCTTTTTTCCAGATAGAGACTTATATGCACTGGACAATATAATTTGTTAAGGCAAAGTTATTTTTTGTCCTCTTTAGGCTACCCTTATTATCGTGAACTTCACAATGTTTTCTGACTTGGTTACATGTATGATTTCCTATAAATTTTGAGTTCTTTACCAACAGGAACGGCATTTCTTCTCATCTCTAGCTAATGACACACACAAGACACTACAACAATAAGCATTAAGTATAATGAAATAATTTTAGACTTCAGAAGTAGTTAAATCCATTACCAGAGAGCACCAGGCAATCACTGCTGGTGAAAGTTTAGAAATACAGCACATATAATATGACTCGTGACTACAGGATTAAAGAAACAGATTGATGGAAAAGATTTCTTGGTTATTTATCCCCTCCAATCTTCTAACACGCAATGCAGCCAGGCTATATTTTCTTTATTTGATTGTCCATAGTGTGTCCAAATACACTGCAAAATGAAGAAAATTACTTGAGGCAACAAATGTAAGAACATGAAATTACCAAAAAAAATCTATGATACCCTGAACTAGGAGAAGCACTGCATATATATATATTCTGATCAAGAAGCCCACCAAGTTTTTACTAGTAAATTTTGGAGCACATTTAAATCTCTTATATTTATTTTTATTATTTTCCTTTAAGCATCCTCATAATCTCCCATATTATGGTTCAGTTTTCTTTCTTTTACATCAAATGAGTGTATTAGCATATAAGCTTAAATATGATAGTGAGCAAAATTTATAAAGATGCTCACATGAAAACTGAAGATTGTAATTTAGCCTTTCCAATCCAAATTAATGTGTTGAAGTAGAATAGAAGCTACTTTGTATTTATTTATAAGTTTAAGTTGCACAATTCCTCTAAGAACATTGGAATTATTATTAACCCTAGTCTTTCTTAATTAGCCTCTTTATATCTTTTAATGACTAGCCCATGTAGCAATGATATACAATGGATTATGCTTAATTCTACATTTTTAAATGCATTAATGGTTCTTGTCATTTGTATTATGTGAGTGTCACTTCCTTGGCAACATGCTGACAACCTGTCACTAAGACTGAAGATGCAGGATTAATTCCCAATAGTGATGACCTGAACTGATTCATTTATCTACAAACAAGTAAACATTTCCCCCCTTCTTTCTAAGTTTCTATGTGACAGTATCATTGTCGTACATGACTTTTATAATATAAAAATAAAAAATAGTTTATCTGAACACATCTAAATATAATATAATGTAATATTTTAAAGATAATTCAATTAAAATAATATATATTATGCATACATATATATGTTGAATAAAGGAAATTGTAAATATATTTGCATGAGTGGTTAGTTTGAAACACTGTAGACAGAGACTAGCTATCTTTATGTTGGGCGAGTCACTTATATTGACAGTCAGTTTGCAAGTGACTTTTGGAAGCAGTTTAAGTGTGAAACAACAACAACAACAAAAAATCACTATGTCCAATGAGATCAAAGTTCCCTGAGGAATTAAGAAAAAATATTCAAATTATGTGCTCACTGATACATCTGTTGGGTGATCTTTAAAGTTCTACTTTCTCTTGTAATATTATTTTGCTTTTTGCCTACAAACCTATTTGCAAATAAGATGGGCATATGCTTCACATTTACCAGGAGACTCCCATTTAACTACTGTCTATTTGGTATATGTTTTATTAACCTCATCCCCTTCTCAAAAGAGCCCTGGCTTAGGCAACAAATTATGTACTTACTCTACAAATATAAAATAGTTAAACACTTTCCACTTTTAGTCATTTTTTATAGCAATCAAAGGGAACTTTCAGAGTCTTCTGCATGTGAACAATATCGAAAGCAGTTTACTAACCCTGAAATTCCACTAAAAATGTAAAGTTCTCATTTATGGTATATGAGGAGAAATTGCTCTAAGGATGTATGCTTTCCAACATATTATAGTTTGGTTAACAAACAAAAAAAATAAAAGTCAAAGAATTTCAAGAACATCTAATGTTTTCAAATGTCTTCTGCTATATATCACGTGAGGGATAAAATGGATTAGTCCCTGAGAAATGCTAAAGTGCTACAGAACTAATATTTCAGAAATGAAACAGTTTGGGAGATATCAAGTGACACATCTGGCCATTTGTACCAGAATGAAGATTAGAAGTCAATTAACTTGACCTGGTAAATTTACTTTTACTACAGCACACAGCCTTTAATAATTAGAGTAGCTGGGCCATACCTATGTGCAAGTTTCAGGATATAAAAATTGATATTCTCCAAAAGTATTAAAGATAAGCAAAAGAAGTTATCAAAATTAAATTCAAAGTTAAAGGAATTAAAGGGATATCTATCTATCTATCTATCTATCTATATATATCAATATACATGCATGCATGCTAAGTTGCTCCAACAGTGTCTGATCTGCAACCCTATGGACTGTAGCTTGCCAGGCTCCCCTGTCCATAGAATTCTCCAGGCAAGAATACTGGAGTGGGTGGCTATTCCCTCCTTCAGGGGATCTTCTTGTATGTAGCATGGTAACCTATATTTCACAATTTAGAAAGGATACAAATTAATTTTTTTTCTTCCTAAATGTAATTACTTCTAAACACTATTCTTTTTTTAGGAAGCCATATAATTTTGGTATGTGTTTTAATTTAAATTACTCCCAATCTGCTTCTAATTATTTTTAAATGCTGTACTGAGATTAATTTCAGTGGTATTAATGTATATAATTTCAATAAAAATATGAAATCAAATTACCACTGGCTTATGCAATATTTAAGAAAATCAGCTTAAATGGGGGAATAGTGGAATTAAGTACTGCATATTATTGAAATATATAAGTTAATGCTTTCCTACTGTGTTAAGTAAAGGGATTGGCATGGAATCTTTGGTTGTGAATTGAAGCGCTGAGACAGAGAGGTTACATGAGCAGCAGCATGAGTGAGCAAGGGAGGATTATCACAGAAAAGAAACAACAGCTGTTCTTTAGGGAGCTCGAAATAAGGTTTAGTAAGTATAATCAAATTTTTCCTTTTCCCTTCCTATTATATTTTACTGCTTGTTATTTTATTTTATAGTAGTTACACTTACCTATTTCTCCTTGTATATAAAAGAGCATATTTTTTCTTCTATGTAGAATGATAAAATGGTGCCAATTTGATTTAGTGCAGTGACTTTCTTTGGATTCTATTGAAATAATCTTTGAATAAAGTCCAGTGGTGAGAACAGGTTTAAAAATAATAACAAAGCCATTGAAATGAAATGTCCAGAATAAGCAAATCCATAGAGAGAAGGGCTTCCCAGTTGGTGCCACCAGTAAAGAAACTGCCTGTTAATGCAGGAGACATAGAGCCTAGGGTCCAGTCTCTGGATTGGGAAGATCCCCTGGTGTAGGAAATGGCAACCCACTCCAGTAGTCTTGCCTGGAGAACCCTATAGACAGAGGAGCCTGGCGGGCTACAGTCCATGGATTAGCAAAGAGTTGGACATGACTGAAGTAACTTAGCAGCAGCAGCATACACATACAAACAGATCATAGAACACAGTATTAAAAAAAAAAAAAAGATAAAAAATGCATGGAAGACCTAAAGGCCATTTTCCCAAAAAGACATACAGATGGCTAACAGGAACATGAAAAGATACTCAATGCTGCTAATTTTTAGCACAATGCAAATCAAAATTACAATGGGGTATCATTTCACACCAGTTGTGATGACCATGATCATAAAGTTCATAAATAAAAAATGTTGTTAGGGTGTAGAGAAAAAGGAACCCTCCAACACTATTGGTGGCAATATCAATTGTTACAGCCACTCTGAATAATATAGAGATTCCTTAAAGAACTAAAAATAGAACTACCATATGACACAGTAATTTCACTCTTGGACATATCCCCAGAAAAAAAATTAATTCAAAAAGATACATGCACCTAAATGCAAAATTAACAATAGCCAAGACATGGAAACCACCCAAGTGCAGATCAACAGATAACTGGCTTAAAATGATGATGTGGTATATACACAGACACAGACACACACATACCCACACACGATGGAACATCACTCAGCCATAAAAAGGAATGAAATATTGCCATGTGCAGCAACATGAACAGACCTAGGCAATATTATACTTGGTGAAGAGAAAATCAAATACTATATGACATGATTCATATGCAGAATCTAAGAAACTAATGCAAACAAATCTATATACGAAACAGAAACAGACTCACAGACATAAAAATCAAAATTATGGTTACCAAAGGGGAGAGGGAGGTAAAGGGACAAATTAAGAGTACAGTATTAATATATACGAACTACTATACATAAAACAGATCAGTAACAAGGATGTACTGCTTAATGCATAGAATTATATCCAATATATAATAGCCTATAAAGGAATGTAATCTGAAAAGAAAAAAAGAATTTAATTACTCTGTCCTGTACTTGAAACTAACACAGTATTGTAAATCAACTAACTTCAATAAGAAAGTTGGTAAGTACAAAGATATATATGGAAGTGCTTAAGAAGAGACAGATATAAATGTGTGTTTCCAAGAATCTCATATAGGGTAGCATCTAAGAGTAGAGAAATCCTCTGTTAATATTTGTCTTCTTTATTTCTCCAGTAAGCCTGCTTTGTTCTGGAATTTCTTTTCCTTTTGGATAATGGCAATGAGAGCCAATGACTGTACTTACTAATTAAGACACAATCTCTGTATAAAACCCAATGCATGTGTGCATGCTCAGCCTCTAAGTCACATCTGACTTTTTGTGACCCCATGATACTGTAGCCTGCCAGGCTCCTCTGTCCATGGGATTTTCCAGGCAAGAATACTAGAGTGAGTAGCCATTTCCTTCTTCAGGGTATCTTCCCAATCCAGGTATCCAATCCATGTCTCCTGAGGGAGACATATCTTGCATTACATAAAACTTTGCGCCTTTAATGGTTCACACAATAATTTAAAAGAAATAGCAATCTTTTGGAAAAGCATTTAATATATGGAGAGAAAAATTTTAATGTCTGTCATGTTTGTAAAATGTAGATTTTCTGTTCCCTTTGATGTAAATGACTGAAATCATATTGATCCTAATAATCACAAACTCATGGCATCATTGTCAAATCAGGTTCAATCCAACTTTACAGCTGTGATGTCTATTGTTCTATTGTCCATAATATTAGGTATCAGGTAAACTGTATCACTTTCTTTCCTTTCTTTCTGCCGGTCTTTATATATTTCACTCCACTGGTAAATCTTCCAAGACATAGTGGCAAGGTAGGCTGAAATCTAATTGTCTTGAGTTTTGACTTCAACTTATATAGCTTGGATAAATAGTTTAATCTTTCAAAGATTAGAATCCTCATGTATATAGAGGGAATAAAAGCAGTAATAACACAGGTACTACCAAAATAATATAAAATATTTGGTAAAAGACTCTGATGCTGGGAAAGATTGAAGCAGGAGGAGAAGGGGATGACAGAGGATGAGATGGTTGGTTGGCATCACCGACTCAATGGACATGAGTTTGAGCAAGCTCCGGGAGTTGCTGATGGACAGGGAAGCCTAGCATTCTGCAGTCCATGAGGTCACAAATAGTTGGATAAGACAGAGCGACTAGTTTCCTCGGTGTGTATGCCCAGAAGTGGGATTGCTGGGTTATATGGCAGTTCTATTTCCAGTTTTTTAAGAAATCTCCACACTGTTCTCCATAGCGGTTGTACTAGTTTGCATTCCCACCAACAGTGTAAGAGGGTTCCCTTTTCTCCACACCCTCTCCAGCAAATTGCTTGTAGACTTTTGGATAGCAGCCATCCTGACTGCCATGTAATGGTACCTCAATGTGGTTTTGATTTGCATTTCTCTGATAATGAGTGATGTTGAGCATCTTTTCATGTGTTTTTAGCAATCTGTATGTCTTCTTTGGAGAAATGTCTGTTTAATTCTTTGGCCCACATTTTGATTGGGTCATTCATTTTTCTGGAATTGAGCTGCAGGAGTTGCTTATATATTTTTGAGATTAATCATTTATCTGTTGCTTCATTTGCTATTATTTTCTCCCAATCTGAGGGGTGTCTTTTCACCTTGCTTATAGTTTCCTTTGTTGTGCGAAAGTTTTTAAGTTTACCGAGGAAACCAGATCTGAAAGAGACAACGTGCACTCCAATGTTCATCGCAGCACTGTTTATAATAGCCAGGACATGGAAGCAACCCAGATGCCCATCAACAGATGAATGGATAAGGAAGCTGTGGTACATATACACCATGGAATATTACTCAGCCATTAAAAAATTCATTTGAATCAGTTCTAATGAGATGGATGAAACTGGAGCCCATTATACAGAGTGAAGTAAGCCAGAAAGATAAAGACCAATACAGTATACTAACACATATATATGGAATTTAAAAAGATGGTAACGATAACCCTATATGCAAAACAGAAAAAGAGACACAGATATGCAGAACAGACTTTTGGACTCTGTGGGAGAAGGCAGGGTGGGATGTTTCAAGAGAACAGCATCAAAACTTGTATATTATCTAGGGTGAAACAGATCACCAGCCCAGGTTGGATTCATGAGACAAGTGCTCAGGCCTGGTGCACTGGGAAGACCCAGAGGGATGGAATGGAGAGGGAGGTGGGAGGGGGGATCGGGATGGGGAACACATGTAAATCCATGGCTGATTCATGTCAATGTATGGCAAAAACAACTACAATATTGTAAAGTAATTAGCTTCCAACTAATAAAAATAAATGAAAAAAAAAAAAAAAAAGACAGAGCGACTATACTGAAGGATTCAATAAATGTTAGACATTGTTACTTTTTTTTACCCAACTCCTAGCTGGAATACCTCCGTCAATTCCTTTTTCGAGTTGGATACATATTTTATCTCCTTAGCTCTCCAAATCAAACTGCTTTTAAAAGATAGTTTATTTTTACCTTCCATCTCCAATACCTAACTCATTGCTAATGTGCATTTATTTTATATGATTGATTTATTTTTTTCATAAATTCAAGTAGTGTAATTATCAGTAGCATTTTCTGGTGAATGAAAACTATCTGGAAAATGTTAAATAACAACTGTCATATTCATTTAAAGCTATAAAGCTTAAAATTTGAGAGAGTGGGGAAAAGTTGTTATTCAACAATGAAAGATGGGACTTCAAAAGTAATTCAAGTATGATCCAGTGGTGACCTTTGTTCAATGCTCTCCCCTGATAGTCAGAGATGTGTTGATGAATCTAGAATACTAATGCCAAAATGTTGAAATCAAGATACCTGCCTCTCATGGTATAAATTCAAAGAGAGATTGCAACCCATATCAAGGTTTGCAAAATGAACCTAAACATGTTTGCCAATCTTGCGGAAAAGTAACACTAGGTACTGCTACAGAGCCATCATGTTTGTAAAAAAAATTAAAGCAATAACCAGAGAACAGAAAACAGGCAGATTTGGCAAAGAGAATGGCCTCTGGATCATTAATCTTTGATTTTTAACCATAAATGGTCTTTTATACTCAACACATTTTTCAAGTTGACCTCTAAAACTTTTATCATTGATGAAAATAGTAGCAACGATGTATCTCCCACCACATTTTAAATTATTTGAATTTTATATCACTTCTAAACATATTGAATTTACTCAAATAATTTAAACTCTGCAATCACTCAATGAAAGAATAAATAAATTTTTAAAAGTCATATACTTTGCATCTTTTCCCTTGAACTTTGATTTCAATTCCACTTCTCCAAAGAATTTCTGCAATAAATATTTTTATACATGTTTATATACATATTTCAAAACAAAGCATATGGTGTATATTTAAATTGTTTATAATTTATGTATAATTTAAAAAATATTTCCTGTGCCAATTAGGCTTTACTTTATTAAACATTTATTCTGGCATTTCATTTATTAGTGGTTCGTTGTTGGCCATAATAACATTATATATTACAACTTTTAAAAATGTTTAATTATAAAAGTAAATTTTATTGAAATTGCAGTTAATTAAAATGTGTGGTGTGGTTATAAAGCTTATATAAGGATGTCCTTAGATATTATATTTATAATTACCTCCTTGCTTAATGATCCTGAGATTTTTACATTATAGGGCAAAACATCTTATTGGGATGTAAGATGTACTTGTCCTTATGAAAATGAGAGAAGCATAATTGTGAAGGAGGAGATTAGAATAGGAAATATAGTTGTCAAGAAGGTCATGCTAGGAAAAAAGTGTAGACAGAGGTAAAGGATCTGGAAAAATATTCCACTGAAAAAATCTGTACATGAGTTTTTAGAAAGTTTTCCTGTGATGCCAAATGTACACATATCACAGGATAGAAACCACTGTTTTATATAATCTGTGAGATTTTCCTCAGTTCATTCATGTGGGTTAGCCAGTTCACATTAGAAGAACATAGGAGTATGGGATGGAAACTACTGAAAGAACAGAAATGCTAATGTATGGATTGATTACATGCTATTGGTAATACCCTCCCCATTTTGACTCAAGAGGCCTCTGGTTTCCAAGTGAAGGAGTCCCTCCAACCTCTACTCCTTGTTGGATTCAGAAATGCAGGCATACTAATGAATATACCCTTTGTGGATGCACTTTAATTATGTAAGTTCATTTCTAAAAATTTCCTGGACAATGTTGGAAACAATAATTTACTAAGACACTCCAGTGCCATTTAATGAAGAACGGTCTGTGGTCACCATGGTTAGACTTTCTCAGCAACTTCGTATGTTTTAAAAGTAGTGAGAAAATTTAAATACTTCATGGATGATTATATGCCACAAATAATAACTTGCACTTTAACTCTTTCAGTATATTTGGCTCTAATTTTTAAAAAAGTGTTTGGTCCATTTATTTATTTTCTATATTGTAGGTTCTTGGACTGTATAATTGTTTGAAGAGTTTATACTAATCATTGTAGACATTTCCAAAAATAGAAGTGAGTACAAAACTGGACTTCTGTAAATGCTGAATATGCTCCAAATTAGGAATCCTTGTCTGGCTCAACAGTTTATTGAAAAGATAGGGACACTGTCCTCCAAAAATCTAACTTCTTATTCATGTAAGCATTATTCATCGGGACTGTTGTCTTCCAAAACATTCATCCTTATACTTTATAGATCATCCATTTTAAAAACAACTTTTTCATATTCCACCAGACTCCAGTTGGTAATACTGAATGAAAATTCTATGAAAAAAATCACTTTTACTTACTCACAGTACTGATGTGAAACATTCAAGCAAACAAGGCTATCAGGTTGGTTGTCTTGTAAGTAAAACTCAAGGAGATTTCAGACTGAACACAATCACTTTTGTATGTAGCACACATAAAGTAAATTTGTTTCATTTTTATGTTTCTTTTTCTTAATTGGAGCATAATTGCTTCACCAGAAAGTAAATTTGAACAGAAATCTTAGTTTTCTGTCCCAATAATATATTCTTTAGAGTATTCTACTAGTGTCTTACCTAAAATCTTCCAATCCTATGAAACTGTATTCTAAAAATATCATTTTTTAGAGAACATATAAAACACTTAGGATTTAAACTCAATGTAATTTACATACTTTTTAAGAAAAACGACACTATGTGGAAAAATAGTATTTTCATTAATGTGAACAAAGCCAATTTGTCAATTTCAAAATCAAAATATTTATCTCAATTTACCTCTATTTCTTCATTTACAATTATTTTAAGGACATGTCCCTCACTAGATATTCTTATAAACCTTTATCATTAAAAATACTGAGTTATCAGAGAAATAAGAAGATATACTTGAGATGACAAAAAAATGTTAAAATTTCATCCTCACCTTGCATACTTGATTCTAAGCAAAGAAAAACTGAATGGAAAAACAAATGAACAAACGAAGGAATAGACTCTACTTTATCTGTTGTGATATATTTCATTTCCCTAAATCTGATTTATTTCTTGAATAGCATAGGTTTAATGGGTTTAGTGATGAATATCACCTCTGACTGTTTAAATTTTCTTTTCTCAATCTCTTCACAATCTTTGTTTATGGTTTTATTTACTTTTATTCTGAATAAGTCTCTTCAATTTCTATAAATCAAGTATGAAAATCAGTGGTTAGAAGAAAACAAAGAAGCAAAAGGGGTGTGATGGATGGAGCATTTTACTTGGAGTGTCTGAATAAGGACCACCAAAAAGCTGGTGGAGTGGATCAAAATGGCACTGTGATTTGAGGAAAGTAGCAGGTTATATTTTTTTATTGAAATAGTTGACTGCTGCCATGAAATTAAAAGGCTCTTCCTTCTTGGAAGGAAAGTTATGAGATAGCATATTAAGAATCAGAGACATTACTTTGTCAACAAAGGTCCATATAGTAAAAGTTATGGTTTTTCCAGCAGTTATGTACAGATGTGAGGGTTGGACCAAAGGCTGAGAGCTGACGAACTATGCTTTTGAATTGTGGAGCTGAAGAAGACTCTTAAGAGTCCCTTGGACAACAAGGAAATCAAACCAGTCAGTCTTAAAGGGAATCAACCCTGACTATGCATTGGAGGGACTGATGCTGAAGCTGAAGCTCCAAATCTTTGGGCACCTGACGCAAAGAGCTGACTCACTGGAAAAAATCTTGATGCTGAGAAAGACTGAAGGCAAAAAGAGGGTTCAGAGGGTGAGTTGGTTAGACAGCATCACTGACACAATGGACATGAATTTGAGCAAATTGTGGGAGATAGTGAAGAACAAGGAGGCCTGGTGTGCTGCAGGCCAAGGTCTAGCAAAGAGTCAGACACGATGTAGTGACAGAACAACAATAAAGGCAGAAGTAGCTCCAGCATAACTTAAATACTGTGACTTTAGAGCCAGAAAGACTAGGGATAAATATTTAGAATCAAATTTAAGTATCAATAAGAGTTAAATTCCTTCAAGAAAAGAAATATAAGGAAATAATTCAGAGTAGAATTAGGAGCAGAAGACTACCCAGATATACAGGGACCAAACCTTGAAGTGGCATTCATACTCCAAATCTGTTCTTACTCCACTTAAAAGAATTCAGTCACATGGCCATACTAACATCAGAGGATGCTGCAAAATCTAATCTGGTATGTTCTACTTAGAAAAGGAAATTGATGAACTACTGCTGCTGCTGCTAAGTTGCTTCAGCCATGTTTGACTCTTGCGACCCTATAGATAAACCATAGTCCACCAGGCTCCTCTGTCCATGGAATTCTCCAGGCAAGAATACTGGAGTGGAAAGCTCTGCCTTCCTTCAGGAGATCTTCCCTACCTCAGGGATCAAATCTGCATCTCTTATGTCTCCTGTGCTGTCAGGCAGGTTTTTAACCACTAACCCCACCTGGGAAGCCCTACATGAACTACTGTATTCCAATCCACGGACTGAACTAGGGTTTCCCACTTTGTGGGTAGAATCTTTACCATCTGAGCCACCAGGGGAGACCTCACATAATTTTTACTAAGAAGGGATTTTTGAAATGTGAGAAGCAACAAAAATTATCTAGGAAAATCAGAGGCTGAATGGATCAGAAAAAAATATATTATGGCTGTGGGAAACTGTAAAAGCCTCCTTGAGTTTTGTCTTCTTAAATCTGAAATAGATCCAGTAATCATGGTTCTGTTCCTTTGCTTATTTATTTGCTCATTTATTTTTCCCTTCATTTTTGTTAGTCATTCAGTTCAGTTCAGTGGATCAGTCATGTCCAACTCTTTGCGACCCCATGAACTGTAGCATGCTAGGCCTCCCTGTCAATCACCAACTCCCAGAGTTTACCCAAACACATGTCCATTGAGTCGGTGATGCCACCCAACCATCTCAACCTCTGTTGTCACCTTCTCCTCTCACCCTCAATCTTTCCCAGCATCAGGGTCTTTTCCAATGAGTCAGCCCTTTGCATCAGGTGGCCAAAGTATTGGAGTTTCAGCTTCAAAATCAGTCCTTCCAATGAACACCCAGGACTGATCTCCTTTAGAATGGACTAGTTGGATTTCCTTGCCATCCAAGGGACTCTCAAGAGTCTTCTCCAACACCACAGTTCAAAAGCATCAATTCTTCTGCATTCAGCTTTCTTTATAGTCCAACTCTCACAACGATACAAGACTACTGGAAAAACAATAGCCTTGTCTAGACGGATTTTCGTTGATGAAGTAATGTCTCTACATTTTAATATGCTATCTAGGTTGGTCATAACTGTCCTTCCAAGGAATAAGTGTCTTTTAATTCATTGCTGCAGTCACCATCTATAGTGATTTTGGAGACCAAAAAATAAAGTCAGCCACTGTTTCTACTCCCCATCTATTTGCATGAAGTGATGGGACTGGATGCCATGATCTTAATTTTCTGAATGTTGAGCTTTAAACCAACTTTTCACTTTCATCAAAAGGGTCTTTAGTTCTTCTTCACTTTCTGCCATACGGGTGGTATCATCTGCATATCTGAGGTTATTGATATTTCTCCCAGCAATCTTGATTCCAGCCTGTGCTTCTTCCAGCCCAGCATCTCTCATGATGTACTCTGCATATAAGTTAAATAAGCAGGGTGACAATATACAGCCTTAATGTACTCATTTTCCTATTTGGAACCAGTCTGTTGTTCCATGTCCAGTTCTAACTGCTGCTTGTTAGTCATAGTTAGCTGTGTATCTACACATGGAGATGTTAGTAGCTGATTTTTTAAGTTCCTTTGGCTGTTCACAGTCAGACACGACTGAGCAACTGAACTGACTGAACTTAAGTCTTACTGGTGATTTATGTATCCCCACTCAGAGAGCAAATTCCAAGTATGAAAAGAAATTGCCATGGAAATCCAACTTACTAGATTTGATAAGAAAGAGATTTTTCTCCTGAACATTTGCTCCAAGATTGGAGAAGCTTTGGACTCAGCATTGCAAAAGCAATTTTCTATAAACTGTCTTAATCTTTTCCCTCTCCAAAGTTAGATTTCTTTTCATATTCATGCTCTGGTAGAGAGATACAAGATCAAATGAACTGACTTTTCAACATTATTCTGAACATTTTTCCAAGAAACAAGAGTTTTACACTCTCTATAGTATGTGATAGCTGTCATGATTCCTATTTAAGGAAGGTAAGAATCTGGATTCTCTAACTTCCTTGAGAGTGAATTTTTGAATTTTTTTTATTTTAATAAGTAAGATATTAATTTCAAAATTCAACTAGCTATAAATTTCACATCACATGAAAAGAACTCAGCTCACTAACCATCTTTATGATGCCAATGGCAACTCCACACATGCCAAAATAAACAAGATTGTAGCTAGAGATCAATTTATTATCAGTGTTGTTAACAGTTAAAGTATAGAAAGTGAGGTGCCTAGGACACAAAATGTAATGAGGTATGCACCTTCACTCTAAACTTACATTTTTTTCAATTGTTTTCCAATTTGAAAATAAGTACCGTCACCTCACAGACAGCAAAGCTAGAAGTACTGTCAAAGACACATGTCTATTACTCCCCCATACATGTATTAATGATGCTACAATATTAAAATTTCTTAATCTCATTCATAAATGTACCCTTTCTACAATTCAAAGTGTTTCAGCATGATCATTTCTTATATAGACTACATTAACTCATCTCTTAATTTATCTTCCTGTATCCAAATCATTCTGCTAAAGTTAACTATACTTACCCCTTCCTCTTGGTTTGACCTTTCTAAAATTCAAAACTAGTTCTTCTGTGCCTGTGTTCAAATAGCTCGTTGTTGCTCATAGTCAAGAAATGACATTCACATCATAATCTACTACTATTTACGTCTACTACCTTATGTCTCTCGGCCTATCTGGGCAGTTTTCAAATGCATCATACTGTTTTGTTCATGCATGTATCTGTTCTCTTACTAGACCTTTGTCTGACATTCAGTTCTTCTTGGAAGGAACTCCCTAATGTCTCGAGCCCAGGTCAAGCACCATTTACTTTATGAAGATTTCCCTCACCTTTCCTAAGGACAACTGAAACGCTTTCATTTATTCCACAGCCTGTACAAATGTCTGATATAGCATTTGCTATGGCATTTATTTTAAAACTCAAAGCTTGAGAGTTAGTATATATATGATCTCACAGTTCTGATAGAAGAATTAAACATATGGCATTTTTTCAGTGCATGTATGTTGATTGAATAAAGGCATAAAATAAAATTCATCCACCCATCACATGCTCAGTCATGCCCAGTTCTTTGCAACTCCATGTACTGTAGCCCACCAGGCTCCTCTATCCATGGGATTCCCCAAGCAAGAATACTGGAGTGGGTTGTCATTTCCTCCTCCAGGGAATCTTCTTGACCCTGGGATCGAACCTGCATCTCCTGAATCTCCTGCATTGCAGGTGGACATTTTATTGCTTGAGCCATCAGGGAAGCCCATACAATATAATAAGAACAGTGAAAAGTAAATCCTTCCATTTATAAAAATTTTAATTCATTCTTCACTCTTCCAGAAACTTAGGAGATAAAAACCATAACAACCTAACATAAGCTCTGACACTCTAAAGTTAGGATGAGATGAACATATTGCATTATAATAAAGTCTTCCTTCCCAAAAGGTGTCTAAATATTTGCAATCCTCACTTCAATTCCCAAGGGTCCTTTTAGCTCCTTAAGATGAATCTCCACTTCAAGCTCATGAGATGCAACATGGGCTTGAAGGTCACATCTGAAATCACCTCTGCTCATGACTCAGCTCAGCTGAAGGCTGGTAGTTTTCCCAAAGATAGCTGTAAACCCAGTTCCCAAGGTAGGTTTGAAGACTTACCAAAACTGTTTCCATTTTTCTTCCTTCTCCTCTGTGTCTACATAAATTCCATAGGGAGCACCATAAATTTTAAATTATATAATTTCATGATTTCAGCTTAGAGTGAAATTTACAGAGAATGTTGGCTTTTTATATGCAAGGGTCTACCCTATTCCAATTCAATCCCTCTACAATTCAGTGGCATGTGCTTAAAACAATCAAAACAGGATACGTGACTAAAATTTACTCCTGAACAACTTACAGTCAAATTAACCTGAAACATTCAATTATACAGATATAACAGCTTTTCCATTTCAAGGTAATCAGGAATAAACAGCAAGCTATTCTCACAAATGACAATGATGCTATTTTAAATCAACAAAAATGACTTTTTTCTCAGTATAGTATTGCTCTTTTATCTATAATTAACATCTATAGCAGACACTCCTTGGAGAAATACAGCATTTAGTTAGCATCCAAATGATTAAACATCAACACACATTACACAGATACAGATAAAAACACATACACATATTGAAAAGTAATACCCACAGCCTGACATAATGTTAAATTTGCCTTGTTCTGGCAGACTTACAATGTCAACAGGGAAATAGACAAAACAGACTAAGAAACACATTCTTTAAAGGAAATGTACATTTTGTTTGGCACAGACATGCATTTCTGTTTGACAGAAGTCTGCTGGAGGTAGTTGTAGTAAAATGAAAGTCTGAAGCTTGTAGAAACCAACCTTACAGCTGAATATTTTTAGGGTGAAAGAAATAAGGTGGGCTTGTTTCAAGTAGAAGAAAATGATTGAGATGTGAAAGAATAGCATAGAAGGATTGAGAAAATAAGTAGTATAATGAGATTAAGAAGACAAGATAAAAATTGCAGACAAATCTGAAAAAGGGATGAAGACCTCAAGATTGAAAGGGAAACAAAACAAACAAACAAACTGAATTAGCAAGTAATTAATAAGCTAATATGAATCCCACTCCACCACAGATACATAACATTAAATAATAAATATTCTATCTATGTACAGAGAAGGATGCTTTAATAAGCAAGTGTAAGCTTTCTATCAGTGGGTTATGGTAGAAGTGCAGAGATGACAAGTTTCTGCTGGCATCTAGATTCAAAGGAAGGAGATTATACCCCCTTATTTGTTGGCTACTTTGTATGCAGACCCTGCTAAATGGGGGCTGAATGATGCCTTGACTGAATGAGGAAAGTTTCAGCAATCCACATAATGCAAAATATCATGAAATGAGAAGCAGATTCTACTGAGAGACTTATTTCCCTTTTAAATTTGATGTTATCTTTATAGCGTCATCTACTTCTCAATATGATTTTAATCATTTTAAAAAATAAGAATGCCATTTGTTTCTTATTTCTTTTTGTTTTCCTTCCTTTCTTAGATGTAAATTTTATTACAGAATAATATTCCATTCCTATTAAAAAATTTTAAAAACTTTCACAGAAAAGTGGACAGACATCTAAATACAGAGAAAATGTATCTAAAATATTTCATAGATTTGTCTAATGAATACATGTATGCTCGACTCACTCAATCATGTCTGACTCTTTGTGATTCCATGGACTGTAGCCCACCAGGCTCCTCTGTCCATGGAATTTCCCAGGTAAGAATACAGCAGTGGGTTACCATTTCCACCTGCAAAGATCTTCCTGACCCAGGGATCAAACCCGTATCTTTTGCCCTATGTCTCCTGCATTGGCATCCAGGTCTCATTTTTTCAAAAAGGAATAGTGTAGTATTTTTAAAAATAAAACCTGGTACATATAAACTTAGAAAAATTATTAAAAATCATATGAGATAGAACTTGATAATCTTTCCAATTAAAAGTTATATAAGAATAGCATTGAAACAAGTATACTATCAAGGGTGAAACAGATCACCAGCCCAGGTTGGATGCATGAGACGGGTGCTCAGGGCTGGTGCACTGGGAAGACCCAGAGGGATGGGATGGAGAGGGAGGTGGGAGGGGGATCGGGATGGGGAACACATGTGAGTCCATGGCTGATTCATGTCAGTGTATGGCAAAAACCACTACAATATTGTAAAGCAATTAGCCTCCAACTAATAAAAATAAATGGAAAAAAATAAAAGTTATATAATTAGAAATTATATCCAAATACTCACCAATTAAGATACAAATGTCATACTGAATTATCACTCATATGTGGGTGTGTGTGTTAGTTGCACAGTTGTGTCAGACTCTTTGCAACTCCATGGACTGTAGTCTGCTGTGGAACTAGTCCTCTTTTCCATGAAATTTTCCAGACAAGAATACTGGCATGGGTTGCCATTTCCTTCTCCATGTCACTAATATACTTTTAAATTAATTTTTAAACACTATTGCATACAATGATTTTAACTATATGGTATAATTAAATGGAACAATGTAACAAACATTTCAGGCACAAATAAGATGTATCTAATGGAGAAGTTTTATATCAACTGTCAAAGAAAATAAAATTTCTGGATAATTTCTTAGCCTTCTATTTCAATCTTCCTCTGCATACAAAGCCATGATGTTAAAAAAATGAACTTCCTCAAACTTTTAAAGTTGCCACCAATCTTTGATTAACAGAAGTAATGGAACTTGGAAAACACTATTTATTGAATGATCCTAGAATACTTTGTAATCCACATAAGAAAATAATTTAACACTATCTTACCTAAAAAATAGAAGCCAGTTCTAAGTATATTAAGAACTTCAGTAAAGAAGGCAAAATTATAAAAAAATTATAGATTATACATTTATGACCTAAGAAAAGAAAGCCCTAAAACAAGGCAAAGAAAGGGAATCTTAAAAGACAAAAAAATAGAAAGTAAACCCTAAAAGACACAAAAAAGAATAAACCTTAAAAATTGTCATGGTTCACTGAAGAATTCAGTTTATTAGAATTCATATACAGAAATGAAACACAGGTCGCTACACAGAAGAAAATATATTAATATTTTATATTGGCAAAACTTTGAACCCCAAAATATATAAAGAATGCCTGCTAAATTATAGAATCACAATAAACAATGGAATAGAAAAGATATGCAAAATTCTTAGGCAGTCATTTTTGTGAAGAGGAAAATCTGAGTAGCCAACAATTCTGGTATAATACTAATAATATCAGCAATGTGGAACATGGAAATTAAAAAACACATTGCATGGTCCAGTGGAGCAAAATTTTCAGCTCTGATAATTTCAGCAATTGAAATAGTTGAAGACTGAAAAGATAACTTCATAGATGGAAGCAATGGAAATCTCATATATTGCTGGAGAATACATAAAGTTTTTGCATTCATTAGAAAATAATTTATCTTTTTGTATTGATAAAATAAGAAATATTCTTTAAATCTGGAATTTGCATAAGAAGCAACTCAGTAATTCCACTGCTAAACACCAAGAGAGACCGTTGCACAAACAAATTTGAAGACAGTTTAACAAATTCACAACAGCAATGCTATTATAACAAAAACTTGGAGTCAACATAAATGTCCAACAAGAGAATGGAAAATAATAGTTTTATCTATTCATTACATATGTATAGATACACTACCATTAAATAACATTAAAAGGCATATAAAGATCAAGAGTATATTGTTTGAAGTTACATGTTTATATGACATTTAAAAAAAACAATTGAATAATTAACATAAAATTTAACAATACTGTTAGCACATGGATAGGAGAGAGTGACAGCACATAGTTGGTTTCAACTCTTCAAATTTTTTCTACATGTGTGGATTCACCTGTGTTTATTATTATTACTATTATTTATCCAATAGCCATTTGAATGTATTCTAGTTCAAAGAAGCAAAACAAAACAAAATAAAACAAAAAAATCACTCAAAAAATTTAAATTGAAAAGGATATTATGCGATCTAGTACACAGATACAATCACCACAAATATTTACCTACCTACCATCATCTATATTTTATTTATTTTTTTTAACTTTTTTTTTTCCAGTGGGTTTTGTCATACATTGATATGAATCAGCCATAGAGTTACACGTATTCCCCATCCCGATCCCCCCTCCCACCTCCCTCTCCACCCGACTCCTCAGGGTCCTCCCAGCCCACCAGGCCCGAGCACTTGACTCATGCCTCCCACCTGGGCTGGTGGTCTGTTTCACCATAGATAATATACATGCTGGTCTTTCAAAACATTCCACCCTTTCCTTCTCCCACAGAGTTCAAAAGTCTGTTCTGTACTTCTGTGTCTCTTTTTCTGTTTTGCATATAGGGTTACCGTTACCATCTTTCTAAATTCCATATATATGTGTTAGTATGCTGTAATGTTCTTTATCTTTCTGGCTTACTTCACTCTGTATAATGGGACCTGGAGCCCATCATCTATATTTTAATGCACCAAATTTGGGCAACTACTGTTACTTCAACTGAATTTTTTTTTTAATATATTTATTTGGCTGTATAGGGTCTTAACTGCAGCATGCTGGATTTTTTGTTGTGGCACACAGACTCTCTAGTTATGGCACGTGGGCTCTAGAGTGCATGGGTTCAGCAGTTGTGGTGCATCGGCTTAACTGTTCTGCAGCAAGTGAGACTTTACTTTTGCAGCCAGGGATCAAACTGGTGTCCCTTGCATTGCAAGGCATATTCTTAATCCTGAACAATCAGAGAAATCTCTCAAGTGAATATATTCAATAAAAAATGATTACAAACTAGACAGGTTTAATACATGAATAAAAGCTTAAATCACTTACGTGAAAGTCATTCTTACACATTTCGGATTTTCTACAGTCTTTCTGCAGCTTTCTTGATAGTTCAGTGATAAAGAACCTGCCTACCAATGCAGGAGACATGGGTTCAATCTGGATCCGGGAAGATGCCCTGGAGAAGGAAATGGCAACCCACTCCATTGTTCTTGCCTTGGAAATCCCATGGAGAGAGGAGCCTGGCGGGCTACAGTTTATGTGGTCGCAGAGACAGACACTATTGAGCAATTAAAACAACAACAGTCTTTCTGATGTCTGACATTTGAAACTTTAAATCTATTATCTAATTTTTTGAAAAGCAAACATCTCACGCAGAAGGAAATATAAATCTATGTCACTTCATCCATTCACTAAGTGCTTTAGGAGGCCATTTTCTGAGAGAAATATTTTATTTATTTTATATAGCCCTTCTATAATATTTATAAAATTATTAGCTTGTACAGGCATTTGTATGCAGCTATGAGCAATCATTTCATATATTTTTAAACAGTTTTAATGGAGAGTTAACACTAGTAATGGACAGTTACATTAAAATGTAATTTGGGCACTGAAATAGGAAAATTCAATATTCTTTTAGAGTAAAAAATATACTTAGGAATTCTCTTAATTCTGTCTAGTAGAAAAAAATAAGTTTTGAACTAATTTCTGAATTATATACTGTATTTAACTATGATAAGTCAAGGTAGACCATTTCTGGATTATTTTAAGAAGAGTGCATATAGCATTTGAAGGCCTAGATATAAGGAAGAGAAGAATGTACATTGGGAAAACTATAAGTAATTCTGTTTGTCTATAGAATGAAAGGAGAAGAAGCAGTCATAAGAGAAGACGCTGAAGATGTAAGGGTCAATTTCATACAGGAATTGGGAAGCCAGCATGGTGTGCTTGGATTTTATCTTGAAAGTAGTAGAGATATTTTATAGTTCTTTAAATAATAGAGATTCATTTTCAAATTTGGGCTCTAAATCACACTGTATATGTAGAGAGGTGGGACAACACGGTGAACACAGGAGCAGTAGGTAAAAGACTTTGATTGTAACCCAGGCACACTTATGATAAACAAGGACAATGGAGGTAGTGTGAGAACAAAAAAAAGAAAGAAAGAAATAAAAATTAGTAAGAAATACTGAACTCATACAACTTGTAAATTAAATCATTGTGGGGATGTTGAGCAGCAGGAAGTGTAATGTTTCTGGCTTACATGAAGTAGATAATCTGATTTTAATAATTTACATGAGGATGGGACACTGGAGAAAAAAGTGGGTTGTTTAATAAAAATTAGATGCTTTATAGGTAGAACATACAAATAAATATGTCAGAAAGAATTTAACAATAATGGCTTGAATTCCAAGGTAGAGATTTGATCAGAACAAAAAATGATTAAGTAGCAAAATTGGCAATAAGGAGTAAATAGAGCAAGTAAAGAAATAACTTTAGGAGAAGTATTATGATAGGGTAGGCAAAGGAAAAATAGTATATAAAAAAGACTGCACAACAAATAGTAAGTAAGAAAAGACTATACAACGAAGAGTTGGCCTGGAAAAGAGGGGTCATAGATGCAACACAAAGAATGTAGAGGGGAATGGGCAATAATGTCAAATGTCTTCAAAGGTGAAGAATGGTAGGGATTTTGGAATCCTACAACACTAAAGGTGGTCTTGGAGAGGGAAGTTTCAGGGGCCTGAATGAAGATGGAGAGTGAAGTCCAACAACAGTAAATTGAGAGGCATAAAAAGTAAGTCAATGGATTTAGGTCCCCCCAAATTTAGACAGTGAAGGAGAGAACAATTATTTTGCATCTAAAAGGGAGTTTAGAGTTGTGGAAGCTTCTTCTATGAGACTTAAGCAGGGTCTGAATACAAGTGTGAAGGATCCATGAGAGAGCAAGAATTTGAAGTGAGATAAGAGCTGATGAAAAAGAGAATGAGACCTCTGTAAATTCTTTATAAGATGGACTCCATATATAGGTGAAAGTCTAGTCTGTCCTGGTCCCTCTTTCTGTGTGTGTGGAGGGGGAAAGGAGGGGAGTATATACACAGCTAGGTATTCAGATGAGGAAATGGAAACTGTCAGATTAACTGACTTGCATGTGGTAGAACCAGCTTGATATTCAGTGTATGAATTATGCATTCAACAGTCACATGGGGAGCTCTACAATGAACGGTCATTACACTTACCAGATCGAAGAGGAAGGACGATGAGTGACCTGCAGTGACCACGACATTTATGCCTCAGAAAGGCTCTAGAGACTTGGATAATATGTACTTTTACCCCAGGATACCAAGCTACCAAAATCACTGTGGACTGTGACTGTAGCCATGAAATTAAAAGACACTAGCTCCTTGGAAGGAAAGCTATGCCAAATCTAGACAAAGTATTAAAAAAAAGTGATATCACTTTGCAAACGAAAGTCCATATACATACAGTTAAAGTTATAGCTTTTCCAGTAGTCATTTACAGATGTGAGAGTTGAACCATAAAGAAGATTGAGCGCCAAAGAATTGATGCCTTCTAACTGTGGTGCTGAAGAAGATTCTTGAGAGTCTCTTGGAGGGCAAGAAGATCAAATCAGTCAATCCTAAAGGAAATCAAACCTGAATATTCCTTGGAAGGACTGATGCTGAAGCTAAATCTCCAATACTTGAGCCACCTGATGTGAAAAGCCAACTCATTGGCAAAGACCCTGATGCTGGGAAAGATTGAAGGCAGGAGGAGAAGGGGTGACAAAGGAAGAGGTCATTGGATGGCATCAGTGACTCAATGGGCATGAGTTTGAGCAAACACAAGGAGGTAGTGAAGGACGGAAGCCTGGCGTGCTGCAGCCCGTGGGATCTAAAAGAGTCAGACATGAATTAGCAACAACAAAATGCACATTTGAGGTCAACTCTTTGCACAACACACTCAGCAACTTAATGTTTGAGTACAAATACTTCACTGCTGCTAGAGCTCTTGATAGATGTCTGAATAAGAGGATGATGAGTCTCTTATGATTTGCTTTTTATTTTCACTAAACAAATTAATCAAAGCTTAGAGTTATGCTTCATCAAAAAAAATCACATTTTAAACCTGTTTAAAATGTATTTTTGAGATAATTTAGGACAGGTAAAATTCAGAAATATTATTACAAACACATATATGGAATTTAAGGTCACAGAAACAGGCATCATAAACCATCTGCAAGCTTTGTTAATAATACCTCAATGCTGAATCTATTTTACCTAGATGTTGTCATTTTCATTTTATTTTATAAAATCATACTTAATTTTATGTAATGTATTTAAAGTGACCTGAGTGAAAAAGCTGTAGGACCAATGCTATTTGTGATAAGCTACCAAAATGTTAAGTGTCTATTGCAGTTAATAGCTACTTTAATGATATACTGACATTTTTAAAAAGCAAAATTATCAGTTCATGTCCAAACAGGGGAATATTTTCAAATATAATTTAGAGAGGTAATGGGTTTAGTTTTCACTTTAAAATGACACTAGTGTATTAGATTTTTGATACCCCACATTTTTCTAACATTTTCAGGATGTGTTAATTTATAGTAGTTCACTGCAGAAAGGCAGAATTTATAAAATACAAAGACATTTAAAAATTAATTCATAAATACAAAATTTGACCCAAAAAAAAGGTGTTAGAAATTCTATTCTGGGAATTGCCTAAAACAGTGCGTGTTAGTCAATCAGTCACGTCCAACTTTGCAACTGCATGAACTGTAGCCCGCCAGGTTCCTCTGTTCATGGGATTCTCCAGGCAAGAATACTGGAATGGGTTGCCAACAGTGTTGGTAAATTAATGTATGTTCTTTCTGTAGACATTTAAGAAAGTCTAGATTTCTATATGTTTATAATCATTTTATAAATTTTAAATGGTACCATACTGATATAGTAATGTATGTTACTTACATTTTAGTTTTTCCTCCACTTATTTAATAAAATTTAACTACAACTGTATATATTGGGCAAAAATTATTTTATCTCCTAGTAATTTTAGACAAGTTAAATAATTAGGAAGCAAAATATAGGACAGAGGATTATTCAGAAATTCAGTAAATATATGAAAATGACAGTCACTAAGGAAAAAAGTAGGTCTTATAAAATATTAAACAGAATACCAAAAGAAGCCTGAAACTAGCTTTCTAACTTTTACTGTTATTAGTGCAAATATATTTTTATCTTATGAATGAATTATCTTAATATCTTATTTGTATTTTCAATAGCTCAATTATATATATACAATTATATTTAAGTATTTACCAGTGTTTAAATTTTGCACAGCTCAAAAATCCCCAGAATTGACTTTGATAAATGAAAGTCAATAAAAGTAATGATAAACTTCCATTTAAACCCAAGACCATGAAGTATTGAATGATGTCAAATATTTAACAACTGGGACTATGTGCACAGGCCTATCTACCCCCTGTCCCTCCCAAAAAAGGGAAAATCAAAGGAAGAAAATAAAAAGAAAAACAAGTGTTGAATTAAACTGGGTAAATTATACCCTTGAACAAACAATATGAATTAAGCACATTTGTCTACACACTTCCCTGCCTTCTGACAATAAAGAAGCAATAAGATGTAAGCTCCCAATGATAAACCGAATGGGAAAGGAGAAAAAGAAAAAAAAACAAAAAAACCAAAAAACATACATTCTGCTAATTTCAGGAAAATGAAAATGGACAGAATCATGAAAAGAATAAATCAGATGCTTGGATATCTGCCATAAAGTGAAGTGAAAGTCAGTAAGTTGTGTCCGATTCTTTTGCAACCCCATGGACAATGCAGTCCATGGAATTCTCCAGGCTAGTATACTGGAGTAGGGAGCCTTTCCCTTCTTCAGGGGAGCTTCCCAACCCAGGGATCAAACCCAGATCTCCAGGTTTCCTGTACTGCAGGCAGATTCTTTACCAGCTGAGCCACAAGGGAAGCCCAAGAATACTGGAGTGGGTAGCCTTTCCCTTCTCCAGGGGAGCTTCCCAACCAGGGATCGAACCCAGGCCTCCAGGTCTCCTGCATTGCAAGCAGATTCTTTACTAACTGAGTTATTAGGGAAGCCCTTCTTTATATACCATAAAGAAGGATACTGATGAGAAGTGAGCTGTTTCATACCGTAGGATACAATTCATGCACAGAAATTATAGGGACCAGGTACTTCAAAGAGCACAAGGAAGAAATGGGGTTAATAACAAATGATTTATTAAAAGTCCCTATGAGGATTATTTAGAAACCCCAGTTTTCTAAACTGGGAAGTTCTCCTTCCCTACTTAGGTAGATTTATTCCCTGAAAACCTGAAATGTATTATTTCTGGGCTTGAGAGGAGATGTGATGTGATGCTTGAAAAGTAAACTGACACTTTCCTTAAATCTCAACCCATTATCTCTCAGAATGCTGCCAGGAAGGACTGTACAATCACCTTTGTAGCCATAATCCCCAGCTATTCTACTGTCCCTCTACTTCGTTCCCAAGCAGCAGTCCAAAAAAAATAAATAAATAAATAAATAAATAATGGTTTTTGGAGGAAAGCTTGGCCAAAGAGAGTAAAGTGGAATATCTAGATACAGACACCTGGTGTCTTTTGTCAAGCAGCAAGTCATTCCTGATCAACAGAAAATCCCTCCAAAATCAACTTCTATTCCCATGGCAATCCACTCCAGTATTCTTGTCTGGAGAATTCCATGGACGGAGGAGCCTGGCGGACTACAGTCCATGGGGTCACAAAGGGTCAGACATGACAAAGTGACTATCACACACACACACACACACACACACACACACACACACACACTCCCACCAGAGCTTTCAATGAGTTTCTGAGTTTCCTGCAGTTTTATGTTTGGAGAATTAAGTATCATGATACATTGTAGAAAATCCTTAAATATTGTTAGTGTTACAGAAAAAAAAATTTTTTAAAAGAGAAAGAAAAACACCAAAATATTACCTAGAGAATTTGGAAGAAAAATACAGGAGGTAAATGAAATTAACATTAAAACTACTCAAGTGTATCCTAAGAGAGATGAGAAAAATACTGCTTTCATAATTCAAAGTTTGGAGTTGATAAACAGTGAGGGAAAGGGGATAGAAACAGACATAAAATGAAAAAGGGTTCTTATAAACAAGAATATAGGATAGCATATCATTTAAATATAGATTAATTGGAAATAAAATTGAAGACATATCTGGCTACTTAGATTAGAAAACAAAGAAATAGAAAATAGGCTAGAAAACATAAGGAAATTAGATTGCTAATTCATAAATTTTGATAAATAACAAACAGGGCTTTCTGAAATAGAAAATGGAAAAAAAAATGTGGAAGCTTATAAGAAACTTTCCATAAATAAAGGGTATGAGTTTTCACACTAAATGAGCCCATCAATTGTCCAATGAAAGAAAACATACACACATACACACATATATAGAGATATGCACATAGATTGACTCACGACTATGAATTTTCTGAACAGTAACAAAGAGAAGATCATAAAACTTCCAAGAAGAGGGAAACTGTGACTTCTGGATGGAAAATTAGAGTAACTGTTTTTTTTTTTTTTTTTTTACTTTACGATAACAAACTACTTTATAAAGTAATATAGAACTTTTACTGTACTTTAATAAGCAAAACACTATAATAGAATGCAATATTCTTATTGAAACATTAACTTATTTGTTGCATTTATTTACTTTTCCAATTTCAACTATGAAAGTCAAGGCAAGAAAGTCATTTAACAAACATGGGGTCAAACTCATGAACAGATAATTCACATAAAAAACTGTTATCCACAAAAAAACAATCAAATACATATGTGAAGAGATGTTTTTATCATGATTAATCATTAAATAGAAATAAATTAAAAACATAAATTTCGCCTGTGGTGATGGTTTAGTCGCTATATCATGTCCGACTCTTGCAGCCCCATGGATTATAGCCCATCAGGCCCCACTGTCCATGGGATTCTCTAGGCAATACCGGAGTGGGTTGCCATTTCCTTCTCCAAAATTTCACCTGTAATGGTGCCCAAAATATAAAAAGAAGAACACTAGCAGGGAGCCTGAGTAAAGACAAGAATAAATATGCATTGCAATTTTCTTCTGGTAGAAATATTTTTTAAAAAGCAAGAATAAATATGCATTGCAATTTTCTTCTGGTAGAAATATTTTTTAAAAAGCATCCCGAAAAGTACTTTATTAATATACATCAACATGAAATCTACATGCATAATTTGACAAACATTTCCACTTTGAGCATTATTTTCTAATGAAACAACTTTACAAACATGAGAATAGGTTTATCATGTACAAAATTAAACTCATAAATCCCCATTTCATGATAAACATGAATTTGTATAACTGAATATGAAAATATGAATAATTAAAACAATTTAAATAACCATAAAGTTATAGATCTTGTTAAATAAGCTTTGGTTTAATAACACAAACAATGTAGTACTAAGAAACTCAGTTATGATAAAGATATATATTTGTCTTACTTTATCCAATAGATTAGGTCAAATATATTTAAAAATTTGGTCAATATAAAGGAGAAAATATATAAATAATATTCTATTAGAACTGTTTTTTCTAAGGATCATAGTTTACTAATGCCCAAATTATTTTCTTCCACATGTGAAAATTTATAAGTTGTCAACAGCCATTTTCAATACAGAATTGTTTTTAAATGAAAACAAATATATTTTAGATTTTTAATTTTTTTATCTTAATGTGACTTGCAGTGGTATTTTGAAAATGCTAAATCAGGTTACCAGAATTTTCATTGCAAATAATTTTGACAAAATTTTTAATGATAAGTTTTAAAGGAGAATGACAAAATAAAATTTGTGTACGTATTAATAGATTAAAATATGGATAAACATGTAATCATATTAATATTGTCTATCTCTGCTTGTTAATTATTGTTTGTTGATGTTCAGTCTCTAATCATGTCCAACTCTTTGTGATCCCATGAACTGCAGCACAACAGGATTCCCTCTACTTCACCATCTCCCTGACTTTTCTCAAACTCATATCCATTGAGTCAACGATGCCAGCCAAACATATCATCCTCTGTGGCCGCCTTCTCCTCTTGCTCTCAGTCTTTCCCAGCATCTAGGTCTTTTCCAATGAATCTGCTTTTCACATCAAGAGGCCAAACCATTAGAGCTTCAGCTTGAACATCAGTCCTTTAAAATAATGTTCAGGGTCAATTACCTTTAGGATTGACAGATTTGATCTCCTTGCAGTCTAACGAATTCTCAAGAGTCTTCAGCACCACAGTTCAAAAGCATCAATTCTTTGACGCTCAGTCTTCCTCATGGTCCAACTCTCACATCCATAGATGATTACTGGGAAAACCATAGCTTTGACTAGATAGATCTTTGTTGGCAAAGTGGTATGTCTGCTTCTTTATATGCTGTGTAGGTTTGTCATAGCTTTTCTTCCAAGGACCAATTGTCTTAATTCCATGGCTGCAGTCATGCTCCGCAGTGACTTTGGAGCCCATGAAAATAAAATCTGTCACTGTTTCCATTTTTTCCCCTCCTGTTTGCTATGCAGTGATGGGACTGGATGCCAAGATCTTTGTTTTTTGTATGTTGAGTTTTAAGCTGGCCTTTTTGCTATCCTGTTTCACCTTCATCAAGAGGCTCTTCAGTTCCTCTTTGCTTTCTGCCATTACAGTGGTATCATCTGCATATCTAAAGTTGTTGATATTTCTCCTGGCATTCTTTATTCTAGCTTGTGATTCATCTAGTCTGGCATTTCCCAAGATATACTCTGCATGGAAGTTAAATAAGCAGGATGATAATGTATAGTCTTGACATACTCCTTTCCCAATTTTGAACCGCTCCATTGTTCCATGTCTGGTTTTAACTGTTGTTTCTTGACCTGCATACAGGTTTCTCAGGAGGCAGGTAAGGTGGTATGGTATTCCCATTTCTTTAAGAATTTTCAACAGTTTGTTGTGATCCATGCAGTCAAAGGCTTCAGCGTAGTCAATGAAGCAGAAGTAGATTTTTTTTTTTTAATTACCTTTCCTTTTGTATGATCCAAGGGATGTTGGCAATTTGATCCCTGGTTCCTTTGCCTTTTCTAAATCCAGCGTGTACATATGGAAGTCCTCAGTTCAAGAACTGTTGAAGCCTAGTATGAGGAATTTTGAATATTACCTTGCTAGCATGTGAAATGAGCACAATTGAGTGGTACTTTTTACATTCTTTGGCGTTGCCTTTCTTTGGGATTGAAGTGAAAGCTGACCTTTTCCTATCATGTGGCCTCTGCTGAGTTTTCCAAATTTGCTGGCATATTGAGTACAGCACTTTAACAGTATTATCTTTTAGGATTTTAAGTAGTTCAGCTAGAATTCCATTATCTGTATTAGCTTTGTTCATAGTAATGCTTCCTAAAGCCCACTTGACTTCACATTCTGGATCTAGTGAGTGATCACACCATCATGGTTATGCAACCATAAAAGGTTTTGTGCAGTTCTTCTATATCCTTGCCACTTCATCTTAATTTCTTCTGCTTCTGTTAAGTTCTTGCCATGTCTTTCCTTTATTGTGACCATCTTTACATGAAATGTTCCCTTGGAAAATGAATGTAAAAGTCATTGAGTTGTGTCCGACTCTTTGTGACACCATGGACTCTACAGCATATGAAATTCTGCAGGCCAGAATACTGAAGTTGGTAGCCTTTCCCTTCTCCAGGGGATCTTCCCAACCCAAGGATAGAATCCAGGTCTCCCGCATTGCAGGCAGATTCTTTACCAACTGAGCTATCAGGGAAGCACTTGGAAACAAAGTGAAATCATTATGTCATTTTTGAGATTTCACCCAAATATTGCATTTCAGACTCTTTTTTGACTATGAGGGCTACTCCATTTCTTCTCAGGGATTTTTGCCCACAGTAGTAGATATGATGGCCATTGATGTTAAATTTGTCCATTCCTGTCCATTTTAGTTCATTGATTCCTAAAATGTCTATGTTCATTCTTGCCATCTCCTTCTTGACTACAGCCAATTTACCTTGATTCATGGACCTAACATTCCAGAATTCTATGCACTACTGTTTTCACAGCATCGGACTTTACTTTCACCACCAGACACATTCACGACTGAGGGTTGTTTTTCCTTTGGCCCAGCTCTTTTTCGGAGCTATTTCTCCGTTCTTCCCCGGTAGCATATTGGACACCTACCAACCTGGGTGACTCATCTTATGGTGTCATATGCTTTTGTCCTTTCAAACTGTTCATGGAGTTCTCAACGCAAGAATCCTGAAGTGGTTTGCCATTTCCTTCTCTAGCATCGCTTGTTTTTTGCAAACTTTTTTTTTCTTTTTTCTGTAGTCTACAATATAGGGCAATGACTATGGCATATTTTCTATTCAGAGAAAAGATATAAATGGCTAAATGTATTTATTTTTATTTATTTTTATTTTCTACATTTATTTTTTAATTGGAGGAAAACTGTTCTATAATGTGTTGGTTTCTGCTACATAACAATGTAAATCAGGCATAGTTTTACATATGCCCCCTTCCTAATCAGTCTCTCTTCCCTCCCACCCCTCTAGGTCCTCACACAGCACCAAGCTGGGCTCCCTGTGGTTAAATCTCCAAAAGAGGTAAGAAGGTCAACATCAGAAAAACAAACAGCCCCATCAAAAATGGGCAGAAGATCTAAAGAGACATTTCTCCATAGAAGACTTGCATACATGCTAAGTTGCTTCAGTCATGTAAGAAGGCTTACAGATGGTCAATAAACACATGAAATGATACTCAACATCACTAAATGTATTCTTGTTCTTGTAAAAATAGAGAGAGAAAAGGAGAGAAGAAAGAGAGGAAGACGGAAAAAGAAAGAGGAGGGTGAAGGTGGAATTATTGTGCAGTTATTTAACGAATTCTCCTAATACCTGTGTTCACATTTCTGTGCAATTGAATCAACTGGTAAACAGATGCCAGTTCCTTTTCCACACTGTCAGATTTTTATGAGCTTGCTAGGTCACTTTAGTTGTGTCTGACTCTGTGTGACTCTATGGACTGCAGCCTTCCAAGCTCCTCTGTCCATGGGATTCTCCAGGTAAGAATACTGAAGTGGGTTGCCATGCCCTTCTGCAGCGGATCTCCCCAACCCAGAGATTGAATCTGCCTCTCTATTGTCTCCTGCATGGGCAGGAAGGTTCTTTTACCACTAGTGCTACCTGGGAAGTATTACAATATATATTCAGTAAGTATTCATAAACTCAGAGACATATGAAATCACTTTAAAAATGAAAAATTTGGCTCTTGAAAGTTAATCAGTCTCCTGGGTTGGAGGATACAAAAAGCCAAACAATTAGAAAGCTGCCATCATTGAAAGCTATCCAGTTCTTATTTATCTATTTATTTTTACATTGTGTTCATCAACCTGGGTAAGTCTTTCCTAGACAGCATAATTTGAACTATTGAAGCTCTGTACTATATCTAAATGGGGCTTCCCAGGTGGCTCAGTGGTAAAGAATCCACCTGCTAATGCAGTTGTTTTGATCCCTGGATCAGGAAGATGCATTGGAGAAGGAAATGCCAATCCACTTCAGTATTCTTGCTTGGCAAATCCCATGGACAGAAGAGCCTGGTGGGCTCTACATAGTCCATGGGGTTGTAAATGTATTCAGGTACAGTTTCAGTTTCAGTTCAGTCGCTCAGTCGTGTCCGACTCTTTGTGACCACATGAACCTCAGCATGCCAGGCCTCTCTGTCTATCACCAACTCCCGGAGTTCACCTAAACCAATGTCCATCGAGTTGGTGATGCCATCCAACCATCTCATGCACTGTCGTCCCCTTCTCCTCCCACCTTCAATCTTTCCCAGCATCAGGGTCTTTTCAAATGAGTCAGCTATTCGCATCAGGTGGCCAAAGTATTGGAGTTTCAGCTTTAGCAACAGTCCTTCCAATGAATATTCAGACTGATTTCCTTTAGGATATAAGTACAACTTAGTGACTAAACAATGACTATGTCTAAATAATCAATATCGAAAGTAGTGCTCAGCAATCTACATTTGAACAATCTCCAAGATATTTCAGCTTCATATTAAAGCTTGAGAACTTACAGTCTGCATACCCTGATAGGGCTAAGGTCTGTACACAAGGTGTATACACGGATGGACAACGGGCACTGAACTCAGGGATTCTAGGGAATGCTAATCATATGAAGTGTCACTTGAGATGAGTTTCTAACAATTAGTGTGGGCCAGGCACAGAGCTGGAATTTTTGCTTATGCAAAAGTTACAGACATAGTTTGCAAATGCACAAAGCCTTTGGAAAATTGCAGTTAGTTTATTATGGCTAGAGATAGAGTATGTTGGCAGGTGGTAGCAAATGAGACAGAGGAAGTCGTTAAGCAGAACTCAAGAAAGGTTATATCAAATTAAAGGCATGTAGTTAATCCTAAGAGGGGTTCATGAGATGGTTTTCAAATGGAAAAGGTCATAATGCAATCTATTGTTTCCTTGCTTTTTCTAGTCTGCCACTCTGTCCATCCGCCTCTCCATTCACTGACCTTTGCATCCATCCTCATTTTATCTACTTATCAATCTGTAATGAAATGTCTCCTTCACACACCCACTGAGGAAGAACATGAAGTAAAATTTGCCACTGATAACAGAATATATTGACCACTTTGTAGAATAAAAAATAGCGTTATCATTTTATAAAAAAGGGAATTGACTTTAGGGTGGGGGGTTGTTCTAGAAAAGAGAAATAATACCTGGTATGTCCTTAGGCAAACTTTGTCTCTAGTGTTTGTAACCCTTTTTAATGTCCCCAAATGTATGAAAGTTGTAAAAGTGTTAACCATTAGTAAAGAGAAAAGAGTTTTGCTATTGGCTAATTCCAAACACAACAGGGGAAAAGGAGAGCCATTCCTCTGATTTGCCTCTGATTAGTCGTCTGTGACTAATCAGCCCCTAATGGAGGGCTGAGAGTGCCTTCTTTCTGTAGTACTCATCTCTTGCTTTCCCTCAGTTTCCTTACCACTTTTAAAAAGGAGAAAAGAAGCAAGCTTTTACCTTAGGTCATCTTAAGATAGCCTTTAATGAATGATTGAAGAGTTTCAAGAACATTAATAACATTACTGCAATCAGATAATGCAAGATTTATATACTACTCCATGTAATAGTCAAAATGATGTATTACATGGGTACTTTAATTGAGGAGCATAAATATGGAGTTCTGGGAATGGGTTTAATTTGATCACATAATTTTAAATGATGCACATTAATAATTAACACATTATGCTCAAATATAACTTGAGTTATATAAATTCCCACAGAAATTAAATGATCATAATTAGCATTACCTTAATAAATATAAAATAAATTATTGCCAAACCAATTATTTTCAAAGCATGCATGATTTATAAGTACTGCATAGAGTATGTCAATAATTCATAAACATTTTTAAATAACAGTTTCTTGGTATGGTAAAGTGTTGCACAGAAGACGAGAGTAATTCCTCTTTCTCTTTGTAAGGCAAATTTACAGTTTCTTCCGTCAAGAAAATTGAGCTTATTTCCTCACTCTTTGAGCCTGGGCTGACTTTGTGACTTGTTGTGTTCAATTTGAAGCTATAAAATGACTATAGGTTTCTAGGCTTTCTACCTTCATGCTTGCCTTCATGGAATGTTTCCCTAAAATCAAAATGAAGATTTTTACTCTCATATATGAGGTTGAAGAGTCTGATGGAGCAAATGCTAATTTCCAGGAGAGGTAGTGTAGCTATATTTGACCACCCAGTCACATTTGAGTCAGAGATGACTATACCCACATGAGTCACCCAGGAGAGATAACCAGAAATGCTCAACTGAGCCCAAACTAATTGCTGAAAATCAAGAGCAAATGATAGATTTGTAGGTGATACTTGATGAGTCCTATATAGCTTCAGAATGAAAGCTGATCACCAGAAACAAGAAGGAATGATTAGCAGCTTCCAACTTTCAGTCCTACAGCTCTCCACCCCCACCCCACATTGCAAGAAGAAGAAAGGAGCTGGAGATCTAGATTATGACTGATCACGCCTCTGTGACAAAGCCTCCATAAAAATCCCGAAAGCATGGGTTTAAAGAGCTTCTGGGTTGGGGGACACACTCACTGGGTGGGTGCTGAACCCTAGCTCCTTGGGAACAGACCTCCTACTGTTGGGACCCCTCAAGTCTTTGCTCTTGTAACATTACGGCTGTTCATCGGTATCTGTTAATGATCCTTTATTTTATAATAAACTGGTATATGTAAGTACATATTTCACAGAATTCTGGTGAGATATTCCAGCAGATGATGAACTCCAAGGAGGGAGAGTCATGAGAACTTCTAATTTGTAGCCAGATGGAAAAGAAGATGCAGGTACCCTGAAGACCTACTTTTTGTGACTGGGTTCTGAAAGTGGGGGCCCATCTCATGGGACTAAGCCCATAACCTGTGGGATCTGATGCTATCTCTGGTGTCAGAGTGCTGTGAATCTAGTAGCAGTGTAAGAGTAAAGGGGAAACCCAGGAGAAGTTCTTTTTATTTTTTCTTCCCAAATATATACTGAGTTTTTATCACATATTAGGTATTTGGCTAGATCTGGCAATCCAATTGTGAACAAAACAAAAATATTAGCAAAACCTTACTGAGATTGTATTTGAATGCTGAGAAAGTATTGACTAGTCATCAGATAAAAATGCTGTCATAATTATGACAATTTTTCCTTATATATATATGTTTTAATTTAGAGACATCGTTTAGACTGGATTAGCAATGGAAGCTTCTGTGAAGGAATAACATTGATTTCAGGTATAAAGATCCCAGGTTTCTCACATTTTTAACATTTATACATAATGACAATTAAACTCCAAGGAGATTGTACCAATTTGTAAGCTTACCAAGAGCACATAAATTCTATTATCTCACACTCCTGTCAGCAGTTAGGATAATGAATAATTTTTAATTATTAATCCTGCAAGAATTAAATACCAACTTCTTTTTAGCATTTATATTTTTCTAAATAATAGGGATATTGAGAATCTCATAATATTTTATTGAACAAACAAGATTGCTTTTCAAAATTTTTCTCTACAGAAACATTTTCATCAAAAAGTTTTAATTGTTTCATATTTAGGACTTAATACACATAAAAGTGATTTTTGTGCAGAGTATGAGATACAATTTCCCTTACATTTTATTCACTGAGAGGCAATTCTCCAATATGATTAGAATAGCTCTTTTCCCCCCTATATTAGTTTCAACTGCTCTCGTAAAAATCATCAAAAATCTTAGTGGCATCAAGCAGCACATACTTCTTATTTTACTGTTCTATACATCAGAAGTCTTCCACAAGTCTCACCAGACTAAAACAAAAGCGCTGGCTGACTACCTGGGTAGGACAACAGCTGTACAATAGCTATAATGTTCAGACATGCCTCCCTGAGACTCCAACCTACAGGTAGAAACTAAAGCATCTCTGCGATTTCTAAATGAAACTCTTACCCTTTGGGCCAGACCCTGAAGGAGGCTCTGGAATCACTTTCACCTAGCAAGATCTCAAAACCTGCTCATGACCTGATTTGGGTCAAGTGATGAATTATGTATGGAACAAAAAGGTACAATCCATATTTTTAGAGATGGGTAAACCAGATTACATCAAAATTAACAGGTTTCTTTTATGAATGACTGTGGAACAAGTCAAAAAAAAAAAAAAAGCAACAGACTAGAAGAAAATATTTGCAAATAACATAGTCAACAAATGCTGTGTATCAAAATATATAATAGATACTTTAACTTTGAAATAAGAAAAATGATATAAAAACTGGACAAAAGAGAGGGATAAACAATTCACCAAAGAGGATGTGATGCTAAATGTCACCAAGACATTTAGCATCACCGGCCCTAACAAAAATGATTTTTTCTTAATTGAGATATCAGTGAATGCATAGTAGAGTAGCTAAGTTTTTTAAAAAAAGCAACTAAAAGTACTACACATTAGTGAAGATGTGAAACAAGTCAAACTCTCAAACACTATTAGTCACAATTCAGAATTGCACACATTCTATGGAAATAGTCTGTTTTTTTTTTTTTTTTTTTTTTTTAATAAAGTTAAACATCCAGTTACAGTATAACCAAGCAATTCCACTGCTCAGTATTTATCCCAGAGTAAACTTAGTTACACACACACATATACATAAAAAACCTTACATGAAGATTTGTAACATGCTCATATTGCTGAAAACTGGAGACAACTTACAAGAGGCTGGGTTGGATGACTCACAAGCTGGAATCAAGATTGCTGGAAGAAATATCAACAACCTCAGATATGTAGATATCACTCTAATGGTATAAAGTGAAGGGGAACTAAGGAGCCTCTTGATGAGGGTTAAGGAGGAGAGTGAAAATGCTGGCTTAAAACCCAACATTAAGAAAACTAAGATCATGGCATACGGTCCCATCACTTCATGGCAGATAGATGGGGAAAAATTGGAAATGGTGATAGACTTTATTTTCTTGGGCTCCAAATAATAACTGAGGATGGTGACTGCAACCATGAAATTAAAAGACATTTGCTCCTTGGAAGGAAAGTTATGAGACAGCATATTAAAAGCAGAGACATCACTTTGCTGACATAGATCCATCTAGCCAAACTATGGGATTTCTGGTAGTTGTGTACATATGTGAGAGTTGGACCACAAAGAAGGTGAGCACTAAAGAATTGTGCTTTTGGATGCTCAACATCACTTGCTATCAGAGAAATGCAAATCAAAACCACAATGAGGTACCATCTCACACCAGTCAGAATGGCCCCTATCAAAAACTCTACAAACAATAAATGCTGGAGAGGGTGTGGAGAAAAGGGAACCCTCTTACACTGTTGGTGGGAATGCAAACTAGTACAGCCACTAGGGAGAGCAGCGTGGAGATTCCTTAAAAAACTGGAAATAGAACTACCATATGACCCAGCAATACCACTCCTGGCCATACACACCAAGGAAACCAGATCTGAAAGAGACACATGTACCCCAATGTTCATCACAGCCAGGACACGGAAGCAACCTAGATGCCCATTGGCAGATGAATGGATAAGAAAGCTGAGGTATATATACACAATGGAATATTACTCAGCTATTAAAAAAGAATGTATTTGAATCAGTTCTAATGAGAGGTGGATGAAACTAGAGCCTATTATACAGAGTGAAGTAAGTCAGAAAGAAAAAACACCAATGCATTATATTAATGCATATATATGGAATTTAGAAAGATGGTAATGATGACCCTATATGCGAGACAGCAAAAGAGACACAGATGAAAAGAACAGACATGTGGACTCTGTGGAAGAAGGCGAGGGTGGGATGATTTGAGAGAACAGCATTGAAACACGTATATCATCATATGTGAAACAGATCGCCAGTCCAGGTTCGATGCATGAGACAAGTGCTCAGGGCTGGTGTGCTGGGATGACCCTGAGGGATGGGATGGGGAGAGAGGTGGGAGGGGGGTTCAGGATGGGGCACACATGTACACCCATGGCTGATTCACGTCAATGTATGGCAAAACCCACTATAATATTGTAAATATTAAATAAATTAAATAGATGAAAATAAATTAAATAGATTAAAATAAATTAATTGTTTTTTAAAAAGAATAGTGCTTTTGAACTGTGGTGCTAAAGAAGACTCTTGAGAGTCCCTTCCTTGGACAGCAAGAGATCAAACCAATCAATCCTAAAGAAATCAACTTTGAATATTCCTTGGAAGGAATGATGCTGAAGCTTAAGATCTCATATTTTGGCCACCTGATGTGAAGAGCTGACTCACTGGAAAGACCCTGATGCTGGGAAAGATTGAGGGCAAGAGGAGAAGGGGGCAACAGAGGATGAGAAGGTTGGATGATGTTACCAACTCAATGGTTATGAGTTTGAGCAAACTCCAGGACATGATTTAGTGACTAAACAACAACAACAACAAAATGAATAAACAAATGCAATACTATGGACAATGGACTTACATAGAATACTATTCAGCAATAAACGTGGATACATTTTTGATAGACACAACAACCTGGATGAATCTCAAATACATTTTGCTGAGTACAAGTGGTTCTCAAATAACTGCATACTGTATTATTTCAATTACACTAAGTTATTAAAAATAAATAGTAGAACTATGGGTATTGAGAACAAGTCAGTGATTGCCAAGGGCTATGGGTGGGAGAAGTGTATGGAGGTGATGGGACTGCTCCCTAACCTAACTGTGGTGATTCTGACATGAATTTGAACATGTAACAACAATCACAAATTTTACGTGAAAATAAAATAGCCCATTTCGTTTCATGATATTTAAAACAACTCAAAAATTAGTAATAAAAATAAACACAGTATTTCAAATCAGGTATTTAAATTATCATATCAAAATGTTATTTTTGGAATTGAAGTTACATAGTCATTATTCCTCCAGATTCAAAGGCTTTTGTGAAGAAAGTTTAATTAGACTAACAGATTACAATTACCTTTTGTGAAGTTTCCATCACAAACTCAATAATGTTGAAGACCTTGCTAACAAAAAATATTAGGAGAGGTAAAGAGCAAAGGGAGATGGTGATGAACACCTCAAGTGGAGACACAGATTCTGTTAGAGGAAGTCATATCCTCAAATTCTTTACTATATTAGCATTACCTATTCCATTCACTAGGTTTTAAAAAAGGTACAGTTTTATCTTTAGATTCTTGGTCACTTTAGCAACTTGTGCTGACAAACCAGGAGTTACTCTTTTTGGTTTCGTTTTTTGTTTTTTTCATCTATTCTCATTTTAATTTTTTAGATGGAAATATCCTTTTGGTTTAAAACGTTTTCTAGTTTCCCTGAGGATTGGCAGATCATGTGGTATGTGTTTCTTGACAACATGCCTTGTATTCTTTTGTTCATTTTCATTATTTTTAATTTAAAATATACTATCCTACAAGCTCCAAACTTGTGTCTCACCACCTATGATTCATAAATGATAATATCAAATCTATCCAGGGTACCAATTATCCACCAGGTTGTCCTCATAAGACAGATAGAGACATAATATTTTCACATTTTATCTGTGAGTAAACAAACAAATATTTAGAATTAATAGATTACTGGAGAAAATAAAAAGCACATTTGAATTATAGTGAATCGTTTTCACCTCCATGGTTTACTGATATATAACTACAATGTTATTAGTCTATATTTCTTATAAGACCCAGAAAAAAGTAATTTTTACCAGAGAACTGGAGGGGTGCGGGGCAGGGGCAGTGGAAAGTGGATCAAAGCAAAGCATTCATCTGACAGAGGTTTTAAATTTATTAGAGGAATTAAATAAATTTTATTTTAAAAATTTCAGTATTTCCTTGTGATTAGTCTGAAGTCCAAAACATGTTCATTTTTTAACAGCCAAACCACTCGATTTTAAGGAAAAATGCTAAGTGACATAAGATTGCTGAAATCAGAACGAGCAAGTACATTTCTTGAGCAGTTTAAATTGAGCTTTCTAAAAATCCTCTAAGCAGTTCAAATCTAAAAATAACCTAAATTATTCAGATCTTTAATAATGTGCAAATACGATTCCATCCTCTCTAAGCTCTAGGTATGTGATCATTCCTATCATTTTTCATTAAGTGCTGTTGGATTCTGAACATTAAGAATTCTAATCTCATTTCCACAAAGGGCTGAGATGGCATTAATATCGATTTCGAAGGAGATCACACATTTCATTTGCTTAGAGGAAGGACGGCACTCCACGAGCCTTTGGCAGAAGGAGAGGAGGAGGAGAGAAATACGACCTTATGGCAGGAGGAAGATTTTGTCTGGTCAAGATGCTCAGACAGCTGCACCACAAGACATCAAAACAAAAGTTTATAAAAACGATCTACTACATTGAAAACTACAAGTTGTTTTTGCAGTTTGCCCTTCGAAGACTGAAATTTCAAAACTATTCTCTACTGTAACCAATAGAAAAATGAACTAAACACAAAAATTTTTCAATAATATTTAATGATCTAGATAAGAGTAAGAAAAGCTGCATCTAAAATCAAAAGATTATAAGAATATAACATTATCAATTTAAATGGGTAGCACAACAAATTATGCTTTATGTCAGACATAAATATACTTTAAAATGGATTCTGAGACAGTACTTACGTAACTGAATTTAATGGTAAAGATAAAATCACAAAATACTGAACTGTAGAATCATAATAAATAATACCACCATAATATCAAACATAGCAAGAATGTGTTTTATTTCTTTTTACTTTGGAATTTAATCCCACTAATTTTTATTAGCCAATATGTGAGTAATGTATTTGTTTTAGTGAAACATTCCTTATGGTTATTTTCTTGAGATTAAGATCCATTGTTCCATGTTAGAAGCAACTTCCCTTACTCTTTGCCAACTTTCAAAACTATGATCTCACTTTTTCAAGAAGACTTTCTTTTCTAACTAGATGAAAGGTAATATGAGGCCACAATAAACTTGGTACAACACAGAAAGATGTATTCAGTTCAGCTTGCCTGTAATTTCAGCGTGTTCCATTTTCAAACCGTGGAAGCCTAAGTGCTCAAGAATTTTCCATTTCAGTTAACTTCTGTCAGCCTGTATGATGTGGCCCCATTCTGTTGACACCTATTACGGACTCACTGTTTTGTGCATATTGGTTCTGGGCATACAACCTATGACAAAACAGTGGGTTCTCCTAACTTCTTCAAATATTATGCATTTTGAATATTCTTCAAATATTATGCATTATTCTGACTCATGAACAGACTGGGATTCTAATTGCTTGAGATGCCAATTTGGTGCAAAACTTTTACAAATGCTTTGAAACTTTTAGGAAGGAAGTTCAAATACACTTTCCTATAAATATGAATAAATTGGCCTGTATGTCGCAACACAGATTTCTGGGCATCACAATAAAAGGCTAAGGATTGATTCCATAAATCACCCAAAAGTGTAACGAGAGATACAAGAAACAATTTTTAGACATTACTTTCTTAATCTGGGACCAGATAGGTGGCCTGTAATTCAGGATCTGTAACATAAATCACCTAAAAAGATTATCAAAGTGATTACAATTTAAAAATATCCTTAGATGTTTGACTACTACAACACCCTCCTGCCTACTCCTTTCCGCATCACACAAGCGGAAGTCCCCTACCTTTCTCTTTCTCTGTGGGAACCAGTGTTACACTTGATTCATAAGCTTCCAGTCACTCTGATATTCTCCTGTGGTTTCTCGTCACCATTTGTTCTGCTTAAAACAAACACAATGAACACGGACATCACAAAGGCATTTCTATTGCAGATTAGTTAAGATTCAGGGGAGGTTTAGTGGGCTCGGGTGAGGTTTTGGGTTTAAACCACTCACTGACTCTGTGACCTTGGACAAATTACTTAACCTTTTTGAAACTCAGTTTCCTGTCCTTGGAAGCTGAATAATGGTGCCAAGAATTCAGGTTTATTTCACTGATTTCACAAGATAAAATACAGAGAGTTGTACTGCAGTGCCTGCTATATAACATGTCCGTAAAAGAGGCACCTATTCTACTATTTCTTGCTATTGTTTTTTTTTTTTAAATCATGTGAAACTCATCAAACTCTGCAACAAACAACAAACATATAACCAAAATTATAATCAATTCTTTGAAAATGATAATATTAAAACTTTGTGTTTTCTCCTATTATCTATCTAAAAACTGCTTTCATTTTCAGAGCTGACATCATCCTATTTAAAATTTGTACATCCATGAAATCAGTGGGGGTTGGGTCTCATCTAAACTATCAGAAAGCTTTCCTTTATCCTCTCTTTGATCTCGTTTCTCAGATTGCGTATTTGATATTCTAATTAAAATTCTCTAATCTGCATGTTAATTTAAAGCATAGGGCTAAATGCTTTCAATCCTGAAGTTCCTTTGCCTCAGTCCATCTGGACTTCACTCCTTGCTCTGGGTATGACTGACCCCCACTGTTGGCTGCCATTCTTTTCTGATTATGCATAACAGAACATTTTTCCCACCTGCCACATGCATCTGTTCTGATATCTGCCAAGTTTTGTAGGTCTGTTTGTACTCTGGCAATTCATGTCTCTTTGTGGACCTCCACAAGGTTTAATTTTGAGAGTTCCGTGTGATGAAGCCTATTGACAATTTTCAGTCTTAGTGTATGTCTCAATCAGAAGATCAGCAGTCCCTCAGACTATAACAGCTTGAGTTTAAAGATTCTTCATTTTCAGGTTCACAGGGACACATCAGATTTAAAGCTCAGGTTGGATAATCTCCAGGTTGCAGTGATCTGAAACTTTATAATGAGTATTGTTCAACTTGACTACACATTTTTGGAGTTATGGAGTGAAGGGTCAGCTGTGATGACAAGAAAAGAAGGTAAAAGAAAGAACTCATTTTAATAAATTTAAAAAATTATATTGAATAGGTGGTGGGTTTAATAACTAAGCTAAAGGCTAGGCAAAGTAACATCTTGATAGTGAAGATAACTGTTATTGTGTGCACCATTAACTGCTATATAGTGTATCATTATAATTCCTCAAAAACAGCCTGTTATGAACTGAAATTGTGTACTCCCTGACACCCCAGAAAATTCATATGTCTGGTTGAAGCCCTAACCTCCATTGTTACGGTATTTGGAGGTGGGGTTTTGATGGAGATAATAATGTTCAGATGTGGTCATGAGAATGGGGCCCCTGTGATGGGATTAGGGTTCTTTAATGAAGAGGAAGCTTCCATGATGACTCAGATGGTAAAGAGTCTGCCTGCAGTGCAGGAGACCCAGGCTCAATATGAGGGTCAGGAAAGTACCCTGGAGAAGGCAATGGCAACCCACTCCAGTATTCTTGCCTAGAGAATTCCATGGACAGAAGAGCCTGGCAGGCTATAGTCTATGAGGTCACAAAGAATCAGACACCACTGAGCAACTTTCACAAACAGGAAGAGAAACCACAGGTCTGTCTCTCCATCATATAGTAAGAAAATAGAGTAAGAAAGCAATCATTTGTAAGCCAAGAAGAGGCTTCTCACCAGCTGCTGAATTTGCCAGCATTCTGATCTTGAACATTCAGCCTCCAGAACCAACCAAATGTCTATTATTTAAACCACCCAGTTTGCAATACTTGTTATGTCAATCTGAGTGAGCTAAAGGACAGTTTACCAAGTATTCTCCTCCTTCCCACTCAAGTATCTCATGATTATTCATACCACTGTGACTCTTCAGTATTTCCAGGTTTAAAACGCTTTTGCTGATCCCTTCACCTCTCCAAACGTTATCAAAAATTCTTCTTAGTTTAAAATTCACATGTAAGAATATTCAAATCTCTTTGGGGATTAGATGCATAATTGGAGGAGTCATCTCTTCCCTTGTCAGCTGTAATTCAGCTGTAATATCCTCCTACCTGATGCTTCTGCTTCTGCCTTCACCACATTCATTTTATTCTTTCTACAGTCAAAATTATCCTTTTGAAACATCTTAGATCATTTCATTCTTTTGCTCAGTCCATAAGTGTCCTCCTTGATCATGCAAAATAGAGACCAAGTCCTCTAAGTGGTGTATGTATCACCCTCACTGGTCTCTGCTACGTCTTTGACATCATTTCTACTACTTTCCCTGGTAATCTCCATCCATCCATACTAGACCCCTGCTGTTGCTAAGTCGCTTCAGTCGTGTCCGACTCTGTGCGACCCCATAGATGGCAGCCCACCAGGCTCCGCCGTCCTTGGGATTCTCCAGGCAAGAACACTGGAGTGGGTTGCCATTTCCTTCTTCAATGTGTGAAAAGTGAAAGTGAAGTCACTCAGTCTTGTCCAACTCTTTGCGACCCCATGGACTGTAGCCCACCAGCCTCCTCCGTCCATGCGATTTTCCAGGAAGAGTACTGGAGTGGGTTGCCATTGCCTTCTCCCTAGCTTTCTATGAATATACCACAAGGCTTCTTTATGTGTCGCTCCTGCTGGCTGAATATCCTTCAACCAAATGCCTATACATTTTCTGCCATACTTCCTCCAGTCCTTTGTAGAGATGTTATCACTCCAATGAGACTTGCCCTCCCCTCCATACTCCCTTTCCATTTCCTTGTTTTATTTTATTCATATCAGTATACAGTAAAGTTAATTTAGTTAACTGTCTATTATCTCCTGTGTGACTGCAAAACCGCTCAGTCATGTCAAACTCTGTGACTCCATAGCCCACCAGTTTCCTCTGTCTGTGGGATTTTCTAAGCAAGAATACTGGTATGGGTTGCCATTTCCTTCTTCCCTACCAAAAAAAAAAAAAAAACAAAAGGAAAACCACAAGGGAAGAGATTTATCTGTACCTTTAGCTTCAGTATTCCTAGAAACAATAAATAATTAAAAACAAGTACTTAGAAAAAGTGATGGACAGGGAGGCCTGGAGTGCTGCAGTCCATGGGGTCGCAAAAAGTCGGACACGACTGTGCACCTGAACTGATACCCTGTAAATGAAAAAAATTATTTGTCCTCCCTACCTGACAAACTTGTATATCACTGAGGGATGGTTCTGGCTAAAATAGCCTACAAGCGTACCAACTTGACAAGAAAGCCAGTAATATTGGAGTCAAGTATGTGTTATGGGGGTTGAGGTTTCAAACTCTTTCCATCTTTCAGTTCTGCCATTCTCGGTGTATAAAAGTGTCTCCTTTTATGGTGCCAAGATAGCTGCATGTGATTTTTTGCTAATATTCTATTTTCTTTCTGGGGCACAAATATTTCTATTGTAAGAAATACTTCACAGCGCACTCCTAAGACCAAACATTGCACAAAAGAGTAATATCATGTCTGGATTAGGTAAATTATGAGTCATCCTATGACTCTGGATGCACTGGCCCCAGAACAAAAAGTGAGGCTCCACTTCGGGAATAATAAGGAATAGCTGTTGTGTAGATAACATGTGTGTGTGTGTGTGTGTGCGTGTGTGCTCAGTTACTCCAGGCGTGACTAACTTTTTGCAACCCTGTGGATTGTAGTTCTTCAGGCTCTGTCCTTGGAATTCTCCAGGCAAGAATACTGGAGTGGGCTGCCATGACCTCCTCCAGGGGATCTTCCCAACCCAGGGATCAAGCCCATGTTTCCTGCATCTCCTGCATTTCAAGTGGATTCTTTGCCCACTGAGCCACCTGGGAAGCTTTATAGTATCTCACAGAACCGGTGCAGGTTAGAGCTTGCTCACCAACATTTAACCCATTTTGTAGGTAAATACTGACATTCAAAATTTTTTTAAAGATTTGATCAGTAACCACTTTTTGATAAGGCCATTCAGTAGACCATCAAGTAGCAAGTCTGCAAGGAGATTTAACAAAAATATTGGTATGGTAAAATGAATAAAAATTGAAAGATGAGGGTCTTGATAACCATGGAATCAACATTATCACAAGGTTTATGTAATCTACTCAATCCAATTTACTGACATTGTAGGATGCCAATAGCCAAAATGGGTTTTAGGTTTGGAGTTAGACGTGCATTAGCCTTAGCTCTGCCACAGTGGTGCTGTGTGACCTTGCATAAATTACTTAACTTCTCTGATCTCTACTACATAATGAGGGTTCTAATTAGTACTCACCTATCAAATGCAATGAGAAGGAGAAAAAGTCACTATATCTCTCTAAACATGAAGAACACAAACGCAAATAAATAAGCAGTAAAAATCATTGGAATAATTAATAAAGCACTTCAATGCACAATTTAATCAGTAATCAAGTTTTAAAATCCCTATTCTCATTATGATTTTGCTCTGAGCACTGAAAATATATTATGAGTAGTGATGTGAATATTTTATTCTAATCAAAATATTATCATATATTAGGGAAACTGTAAGACCTAAGGTTCTTTATTAATAATGCAGTTGCATTATTAAAAAGTGGTGATTTTGATTGTTTTACAACCTGTGCATATGTGTGCGGAAGGGACAGTGGCAGGGGGGAAACCAAATTAAGAATTAGAGAATTGTGAGTTCCATTCACCTTCTAGTTCATAGCCATATACATATGTTAACTTGCATACATATATCTGCACTTCAATTTCATCATTTTTAATGGGAAAAATGATTTTATTAATTCATTCATCTATCTAGATCTATTTATCTATATTTGTCATCTATTTACATATAATAAAGTGCTCCAGAATACCATAGGAGCTGAATCAATTGTAGTTGTCTTATTTTCTGTAGCTCTTGTGACAAGAAAAACTGCTGAGGCATATAATAATAATGACAATAATAATTTAAATAAAAACAAATAAAATATTTGCTGGGAAGAAATGATAATCCCTTAACAGGGAGTAGGATAGATTTTGAAAGAATTTTTCACTAAGATTATTTATATAACTAACTTTTAACTTCTATTTAAAAACCTATTTTATTCTATCCTACAAATTAGGGTGAACAAAAACTTTAAAACTTTTTTCCCTCTGTTTCTTTATCTAGGTCACATTGTTTGGCATATAGTAATTACTCAAACATATTAACTCTTTTAAGTTTTGCTTCTTCTTGCATTTCAGAGTTCTGTCCGTTTCTTTCCTTAATGGCAAGGATTTTTACTGAACTATTTTATTGGTCACTGGGAGAAGGATAGACTGCTACTGTGAAGTGACACTGATTTGGATATTATTTTTCTTACATCCTTGCTGCATTCCAAGTTTTGCTTTATGTTACTCCATTGTTGCTTATTTGAAGTTCCATCTGTTTCAGAATGTTGAGGAGAGTTTTGTGAAATTTGAAAACTTGACAATTTTACCTGAATAAAACCCAGTGGCAAAGCAATTTTAAATAGCTATAGACTGATCCAATGACTGATGCTATAAGTCTAGTGAAATAATTTTGATGCCCCCAATGAGATGTATGCAATTAACTGCTTAACTATTTCAAGTTCCATATTAAATTTTAATTAATAGCTTATATTTCATATGCCTTTATTATTAGATGATAAATTATTCAAGTTTTGATGTTATAAACAAGTATAGACAGATGCTAAATCAAAGTAGTTAATTATTAAAATGGGTTTTGATGGATTGTACCTTTTTTTTTCTGGTTTTCAACTCCTGAGGGTTTAAGATTTTTGAATAGAGCTATAATTACTATAACCATTTGATAAAGCTTTTACATTAAGCAAATATTAATTGAATACCCACAATAATCCAAGAACTCTTCTGGGTAATGAGTATAAAGTAAGAGAAACATAAGTGAAAGTGAAAGTCATTCAGTCGTGTCTGACTCTTTGTGACATCATGGACTGTATAGTCCATGGAATTCTCCAGGCCAGAATACTGGAGGGGGTAGCCTTTCCCTTCTCCAGGGGATCTTCCCAACCCAAGGATTGAACCCAGGTCTCCCACATTGCAGGTGGATCCTTTACCAGCTGAGCCATAGGGAAGGCCAGAAAACATAAGGTAACTTGAAAAAGTATAGAAGAGTGATCTAAGTTATTGGAATCAGAGAAAGCTAGTCTTTAGGATGAGCATGAGCTCACCAGATGAGGAGCAGGGAAAAGGAAATTCCATATAGCAAAAGAGTAGGGAGAGACATAATTTGTCAAATTTTATGAATTACAAATTTTAATTTAATTAACATGACTGAAACTAGTGAGATAAGGAAAAAGTGCAGTGAGCTAAGACTGAAAATACAGGCAAAGACAAAAATGTGGTCTTGGGCATGTTAAAGATTTTGAAATGTTTATATTAAGTGTGTTGAGTTATTAAGCAACTAATGGGAAAATATAACATGCTAAATTTTAATTTTCAGTTAGAGCACTACCTAGCAATATTTTTAAAAAATGAAAAGCTAGAGGGGAAAAAAGAGTCTGTGTAAGGTAAAATTTAAATTTGAAATAAAAGTCTTCCCTGTTGAAAATAAGGGAAAGAATACAAGTTCGCCTCTCTTCATCATCCATTCAATGGACATGAGTTTGAGCAAACTCCGGGAGATAGTGAAGGACAGGGAAGTCTGCCTGACTCTGGGGTTGCAAAGAGATGGACATGACTTAATGACAGAATAACAACAAGCTTTTTCTTAAATCATTTACATTAGAAAATTTGTAATTATAAATTTTTTGTCTATCTCTTTGAAATGATGTAAACTTTTAAAAAGCTAAATAAACCTCTTATCATCTTCACTACCCCCAAATTATCTGTCTCTTTTAAACGTTATCATCAGGAAAAATAAAGCCTTTATCTCCCAGTTCACCTGGGCAGGCAGGAGCCTAATCTCTGCAGATGCCTTGCTTGAAGTTGCAAAAGTATATCTTTCCTGTGGATAAAGCCAATTCACTAACACAGATGATTGCTCCGATAGCCCATAGAATTTGTTGGTGTTGTTCAAGTTGCTCAGCTGTGCCCGACTCTTTGCCACCCCATGGACTGCAACATGCCAGGCTTCTCTGTCCTTTACTATCTCCCAGAGTCGATGCCATCTAACCATCTCATTCTCTGTCTATCCATAAGATTTAGGATGAATTATTTGTGACAAATGGTGCTGTGAAGTCCTCTCACTTGAGAACATATGTGTAACGGGTAGTATCTTCATGGCTGTATTAAAGGGCAGAATTTCTTTTTGTCTCTTTGCAATCTCTTAATACATTGCCTCTGATACATATCACATTTCAGTTCAAGGCATATTCAATAATCAACTTTTTTTTTCTCTTCTACATTTGTGGAGAAGTTTGTTTGTTTTTTTTTTTTGATTGGGAAAAGATTCTGTTTTTTTTTGTTTTGTTTTGCTTTTAAACTTTTATTGAAAAACAGTTGATTTCTAGGAGATCTTGCTTTTAATTATTTTTTCCAAGCAATTGAACCCCACCAGATCATACCTGACAGCTATTGCTTAATGTCATTTCCCTGGTGCTTCAGATGGTAAAGAATCTGTGTGCAGTGTGGGAGACCTGCTTTCAATCCCTGGGTTGGGAAGATCCCCTGGAGGAGAGCATAGCAATTCACTCCAGTTTTCTAGGCTGGAGAATCCCCATGGAGAAACCTGATGGGCTACAGTCCATGGGGTCACAGAGTTGTACATGACTGAGTGACTAAGCACACCTCCAGAAGATAAAAGTCTTCAAACACTCCTTTATTCTGTTTCAGTCTCTGCTGGTTGTTTTCTCGGTTTGATACACCAATATTCACCCATGGTATCTTTTGGCTGAGCAATGTATCAGTTTCAATAATATTTTTACTATTATGATTTATTTTTATAAACAAATCAATAAATTAATAAACAGGTGAGTAATAAGTAAGTCATGTCTTTGCTTTCTAGTAGACATACCCTTCAACGCTGGGTATCAGTGTCTGGGGCTTGGGGAATAAGGGTTGAGAGTGTTGTAACTGTAAGTGGGGTCCAGCTGCTGACCACTCAAAAGCCAATAAAGAGGCCAGCTTGGTGGAAAGGAAAGTTTGCTTTATTTTGGATGTTGGCAACCAGGAGGAAGGGCAGACTCCTGTCCAAAACTCAACTCCTCCCCACTGAAAATTAGGGGGGCTAGAGATTTTGTAGGTTATAGGAAGGGCCTACCTGTAGGAGCCATACAGTTGGCTTCGACAGTCATTTTGACATTGATCATCGATGGTCTGACTAGCATCATCCTGATTGTTTTAAGTACAATTAATTTTCAGTTCCTGGGTTTCCCTGGAGGCTCAGTTTTAAAGAATCTGCCTGCCAATGCAGGAGATGCAGATTCAATCGCTAGGTCAGGAAAATCTGCTGGAAGAGGAGATGGCAGCCCACTTCAGTATTCTTGCCTGGAGAGTCCCACGGACAGCGAAGCCTGGTGGGCTACAGTCCATGGAGTCGCGAAAAGAGTCAGACGCTGCTTAGTGACCAAACAACAATGACAACATCTTCAGGTCCAGGGTCAGTTTGCTTCCGTTTCTTGAGACCAGTTCTTAGAATTGTGGCAGCTTATGCATGCCTACTGTCTGGTCATCACAGAGTTAACTTCTCCACCTGCTGGGGTTTCAGTAGCTTAAGAACTCACAGGATATGGCTCAGAATATTATCTATAGCCCCTGAGGAGGAACTAAGGGTCTGTTACTATGCTTAATGACTACACTATTATTATTTTGTCTCCTTTGACTGTTTTCCTTTGTTTTTGCATGTTCTCACTTTTCTGTTTAAACTTCGTCTTTGGCTAAAGCTTTTCCACAGCCAAAAGGCAGGCAGAGGACAGGGGGACAAGGATCATAGGATTCTGATCCATTTCACTGACATGATTCTGCTTGAAGAATATACTTTATTACCTCTCTCCTGCCCTCCCCTTTCCCTGTATTTCTAACCATGGTTCATTTACTCCTGAAAATAAACCTCTTTCTATTCAATTCTCATCATATAAGAAACAAAATGCTCTGATTTCATTCACCATATAATTCTTTTGTCTGTTCTTTAGCTTTACATAAGTACAGTCATAAATATAAACTGATTTTTAACTAAATTCTTTTGCCAAAATCATGCTTTTTCAAATTGAGGTATAAATAACATTAAACATTATATTGGTTTCAGATGTACAGTTAAGGATTTGATGTTTGTATATGTTACAAAATGATCATCACAATATGTTTAGTTAATATCCATAACTACACGTAGTTGCATTTTTCCCCCCCATAACGAGAACTACAAGATCTACTATCATCAGTTCAGTTCAGTTCAGGTCAGTCGCTCAGTCGTGTCCAACTCTTTGCGACCCTATGAATCGCAGCACGCCAGGCCTCCCTGTCCATCACCAACTCCCAGAGTTTACTCAAACTCACGTCCATCGAGTCGGTGATGCCATCCAGCCATCTCATCCTCTATCGTCCCCTTCTCCTCCTGCCCCCAATCCCTCCCAGCACTCATAGGAACCTTCAAACATACAATATAGTATTAGTAACCCTATGGGCTCCCCACGTGGTGCAGTGGTAAATAATCTGACTACCCATGCAGGAGATGCAAGAGATATGGGTTCAATCGCTGGGTTGGGAAGATCCCCTGGAGTGAGATATGGCAAACTACTCCAGTATTCATGTGTGGGCAATTCCATGGACAGAGAAGCCAAGCGGGCTACAGTCCATGGAGTCTCAAAGAATCGGACATGACTGAACATGTACGTATGCACACACATGATTAACTATAGTCACTATGCTGTATATTACAGTCCCAGGACTTACTTATTTTATGACTGGAAGCTTGTACCATTTGACTGCCTTCACCAATGTTGTCCATCCATCACCTCTCACCAATCTGTTCTCTGTATCTATGAGTTCAGAGGTTTTAGTGTTTTAGATTTCACAAACAGGTGATGAAACAAATTTTATTTATTTATTTATTTGAAACAAATTTTATATTTTAAGACAAGGCAAAAAATCAAACCTTAAATCCTTCTGGTGTGTTTGTTTGGGTCTCCTCCTTCCTTCCGTACTGTGCAGTGCACATCTGCATCGCACATTAACCAGAACTCCTGAAGATGGGAGTGCATGCTCAACATAAACATCATCATTTTTTCTTTCTTTTGATGACAGCAATGTAACCTCTCAAAAGAATAATATTCTTTCCCAGCTCTCTATATTGTCATGGCACCTTGCTGCTGGCTTTGCACATGCCTTACCTGGACTACACAGCTTAGGTGAATTTTCTATAAAATATTTTTTTTTGCCATTCTAATGTACAGCCCATGGTCTCAAAAATGACTGTACTTAAGACTTCTAACAGGTGGAACAGTTCTCAGAACTTTCTCAGAACCTGCTTCCCAGGTCAAAACCCTCAGTTTGGCTCAAATATCAATAAAATTTCTTTTCTTAACTTTATTGTCAATTAAACTGTTATCAATGTAAGCAAAACAAAAAACTAACAAGTGTTGGTGAGGATAGGGGAAAAATGGAACCCTTGTGAACTATGGGTGTGAATGTAAATTGGTACTGGAATAGAGGGTAGAGGATCCTCTACAAATTAAAAAATAGATCTACCTTATGATCCAACAATTCTACACCTGGGTATGTATCTGAAGGAAACAAAAACACTCACATGAAATACACCCTCATTTTTCTTGCAGCATTATTTACAGTAGGCAAGACATAGAAGCAACAAGTGTCATTTGATGGAAATGGATTAAGAAAATAGACAATAGAACAGAATATTATTCAGCTTTAAAAAAGAAGGAAAATTTGCCTTTTGCAACAACACGGATGAAACTTGAAGGCATTATGCTAAGTGAAATGAGTCAAAGACAAACACAGTATGAGCTTACCTGTATGCAGAATCTGAAACAATAATATTTTTGAGATCCATCCATGTTGCTGTATGTATTAGCTTCTTTTTGTTTTTATTGCTAAGGATTATACAATGTATGAATACAATTTAATTGAAATTGATGGGTGTTTGAGGCACTTATGAAGAAAGAACATTTTTATACAAGTATTATTGTAGGAATGTTTTTATAGGTTTTTTGCAAATATATAGAAGTGAAAATTTTGGGTCATAGGGTAGTTGGATTTTTAAATTTATACAAAACTTCTAAATAATTTTACAAAGAAATGTATGATTTTACACCATCCCTGGTAAAGTAGAAGAGTTCCATATACATCCTTCACAGTATTTGATATTGTTAAACACAGGCTAGTGGACATAAAGTAATATATCATTATGGTTTAATTTGCATTTTATGGATAATGATGCTGCTGAGTTCTTTTTCATATTCTTAACTATAAAAATATCAGTTCAAATAAACATTTTACATTGGATTATCTTTCTATTACTGACTTTTAAATATTCTAAAAATTAACATATGCACAGAAAATATGCTTTCACTATCTATATTTACCTTTATCAAGTTCTTAGTGGTATATTTTCATGAGCTAACATTTATTTAAATAATTCTAATTTAGCACTGCTTATTCAGAGTTAGTTTTGTCTATGAAATCTTTGCTTATCCCAAAGTTGCACAGGCTTTCTTCTATATTTGTGTCTGCTAAGCCACTTCAGTAGTGTCCAACTCTTGGCAACCCTGTGGACTATAGCACCCCCTGCTAGGTTCCTCTGTCCATGGGATTGTACAAGTAAGAACACTAGAGTGGGTTGCCATACCCTCTTCCAGAGGATCTTCCCCACTCAGGGATTGAACTCAAGTGTCCTATGTCTCCTGCATTGGCAGGCAGGTTCTTTACCACTAGCTTTACCTGAAAAGCCCTCTCCTACATACTACAGCTAAAATCTTAAGCTTTGTATTTGTCTTTAATCTTGACTTAATTTTTGAGGATTGTGTGAGATAGGGTCAAAACTCACTCTTTTTCTATTATGTTTATTCATTTAGTCCAACACTCAGTTCAGTTCAGTCGCTCAGTCATGTCCCGCTCTTTGCGACCCCATGGACTGCATCATGCCAGGCCTCCCTGTCCATCACCAACTCCCGGAGTTTACTCAAACTCATGTCCATTGAGTTGGTGATGCCATCCAACTGTCTCATCCTCCACCATTCACCTCTCCTCTCGCCTTCAATCTTTCCCAGCATCAGAGTTTTTTCAAATGAATCAGCTCTTTGCATCAGGTGGCCAAAGTCTACCTGTTGAACATACTTTCCTTTTACCCATTCAATCTTCTTGGTATTTTTTTTGCAAATAAATTGACCAGTCATGTAGATATACTTCAAAACTTTCTGTTCTTTCCCACTGGTTTATTAATTAACATGATATATTTTTAACATGCCTAATAAATTAACATTTTTTCTATTTATATTTTGAATTTTTTAAGCATTCACAGATGTTGAATTTTCTATGATTTTTCTTAAACTATTGAAATGATCATATAATTTTTCATTTTTATTCTGTTTATAATGTTAGCTTTATTAATGTCAAGTGTTAAAGCAACTTGATTTCCTGGTATCAACTCTATTTGCTTGTGGTGCATTCTACTTTTAATGTATTTCTGTATTTCTGTATTAATGTATTTCTGTATTTCTGCTAATATTTTGTTAAGAATTTTTCCAAGGAGTTATACAATATTCTTTTTTGCATGTCATTTTCTGGTCTTATAATTTCTTCTTCAGATTTTGATATCATTATGCTGGGTTGAATCTCATAAAATGAGGTGGGAAGAGTTTAGTCTTCTATTTTAAAAAGAGTCTCTGTAGTATTGATACTTTTTTCTTTCTTAAGTGTTTAATAGAATCATCAGTGAAGATGTACAAGTCTAAAGGTTTTTTTAATTTACTGATATTCCAATTCAAAATTTCTGATTACAGAATCTTTTATTAAAATACATTTGAGCAACTCAGATTGTTCAGTGCTTTGTGTGTTGATTTGATTTATTTTTATTCTACTTTCCTTTAAGAGTTTATAAGACATGTAGAAGTATGTCCTTTTTCATATTTCTGGTATTACTTACACATGCTTTACGTTTTAAAAATTGTTCAGCCTCTCTATATGCTTACAGATTGTATTACTTTTTAAATAATCAGTTTTTACCTAAGTTGTCTCTATATTTATTAATTTTAATTTCATTTATTATAATTTCTTTATGTCAATTAGTATAGCTTCCCTTGTAATTACTTCAGGCTTAGTTTACTTTGTTTTTTCTACTCTCTATAGATGGAAACGTATTCATTTAATTTGAAAAATATTTTTATATGTGTAGATAAAGCTATAGTATCCTCCTTAACACTGGTTTAAATTGCACTAACTTTGAATTTTTCTTTCCACTGTCATTCATTTGGACAGATTTTTAATTTCCCCTGTGATTTCGTCTTTGACCATTTATTATTCAGATTTTTCTAATTTGTTTTTTTCCCCCCAGATTTCTTCATGTCAATGATTTCTATTTTAATTCTGCTGTGGTTAAATACCACATTTTTAAAATTTAATGAATAATTGCTTCAAAGTCTATCATATAATTTGTGAGGGGAAGATTACATTTGCAGTAGCACATTACATTTACAGTATATCTTCTGTAGTTTTAGCTGCAATGATAAAAAATGTCAATTAATTCAAGTTAAATATTAAACATATATTATAATTTTTGTGTCTACACGTTCTGCCAATTACATAGGAGACTGATGAAGTCTCGAACTGCTAATATGAGTCAAATGTGTTAGATTTGCTTCTTATGTTTTTAGCCCTGGTATTAAATAAAGGTACATTTTCATCGGTTATATTTTCCAGGAAAATAACTCTTTTGTAAATATAAACTGTTCCTCTCTCTTCTGGTAATATTTATTTTCTTGAAATTCACTTTTTCTGGCATTAATATTTCCATCCTAGTATCCTTATGATTATAATTTGATAAATTTTATTTTATTGCTTTACTCTCGATCTCTCCATGTATTTGTAGTCAGTGTGTACGTCTTTAAGATAGCAGAGGGTCACATCAAGTTTGTTTTTATCCTGTTAATCCACTTCCACCTCTTCTACCATGCTAGTTCACATACATGTAATTATTGATATGGTTTTATTCAAATTTAAACTATTGCTATATACTCTTTATTCTAGTAGCCTCATTCTTTTTTTTTTTTTTTTTAATGGAAGAAATAATGCAACTCTTAGTCCCTTAGACCATCACTATTTCCACCAGTGTTGTCTCCTCATCTTTCTGCTCTAAGTGGAGGATCCAACAGATGGCTTCCCACATTCTAACAACGGAAGTAGAAAAGGTCTCTCAATGGAGTTACCACTAGAAAGAGGGTCACCAGATCAAGAAACAACTGCATTGGGATTTGTGTGAATAAGATCCTTTGAGTGAATGTGAAGACACTGAGACTTGGGCGTTATTCTTATAACAGCTAGTATTATTTTCCCTAGCACATTACTAACTACATTATAAACCCAGTTACTTTAAAAATGTTGTTCCCTTTGAGATGAACCTAAAGTGCTCCTTTACTATTCCCATCTAGCTTATACCTTCACACATCTGCCCAAAGGCCTATTTCCTCTGTCTTCACAATTTACATCAAGGTATGTTTTTATTTCCCTAAATATAATGCAAAGTTGAATTTTTAAAATTATTTTCAAGTGTGCCAACCATTTGGAAACAATGTTTTCACAACTACTGCATATAATAGTGGCATTTTAAAGTGGTGTGAGTTGCAAACTCTGTGGTCTGGTGTTGAAGGTTGCTTGTAGCATCTATTTACATAGAGTATAATCATTATTCTATTTCAAAAATTTCTTACAGATTTAAAAAAAATAAGTGAGACTTATATTTCAATAAATGTCCTCACTATATTCTTCATTCCTTGATAAGCTGATAACTCCATCTGTCTGAAAATTATATCTAATCTCTTTTAGAAATACAGAGCATAGTTGTCGAGATTTCCCTGTACTCACATTTCTGTAAAGTAAGAAGGTCGTCTTTCAGAATACTCTGCCATAAAACTTTTCACTGCTGTCTGAGTATCCACAAAAATATATTTTTAAAACATGAGAAAATAATAAGTGTTCTACCTGTTAAGACCCTTTATTTGAAGTAAAGCTAATGTAGATGCAAGTTGTCTTCTGTCATTTAATGCCTGTGTGACTTAAGAGAATTTGTTAATTTTGGGTCTCTCACTTGTGTAGCAGAAATAAAAATTAAAAAATTATTTGTGTGAGGTTATATAAACATGATAATTAAAATATTTATATAATTCCTGGTATATATAAATAGGCAATTCATGATTATTATTATTATTATATTTTATGAAAAATTTTTTGATTTACATAAAAATATGTAATTGAAATTAGCTGGCAATTGAACAAGAGCTCAGATTCTCTTTTCCCCAGCACAAGGAAAAAACGATCTGTTACAAATGAGTATAAAGTCTCTACTATTTCTAAATAGCCTTGCTGCCAATAATATAACACAAAATCAAAAATATTAAAATATGTGCAATGGATTAATTAAATGGGTTGAATTTATTGTGGATACATAAATAGCTCTGCCTTTCAATTGGTTATCTCAAATCACCCTTTTCCACTCCTGTGATGTCATCTTGGGCAGATCTTAAAGTCTGCTGGCCTGTCTGAGGTGTTGCAAAACTTTTTCTAGCACAAAGCTAAACTCTAGACTCATGCTGATTTATAATTTTTCCCTCCTCAAGTCAGGTAACAGATTTGATGTTGGCAGTACCTGAATAGGTATATATATTCACTGTAATTCTCTCCATCTTTTGGCTTTTACAGAGTTCACTGAGAGGAAGGGAAACATCAAAAGAGGTATGGCTTCCCCAGTGGCTCAGCTGGTAAAGAATCTGCCTGCAATGCAGGAGACCCAGTTCCACCCCAGGGTCGGAAAGGTCCCCTGGAGAAGGGAATGGCTACCCACTCCAGCATTCTTGCCTGGAGAATCCATGGACAGAGGAGCCTGGCAGGCTGCAGTCCGTGGGGTCACAAAGAGTCGGACAGGACAGAGCAACTGACACTTTTGTGATACACAGAATAGCAGTCTCCCAAAGATGCCCACATCCAAATTCTCAGATCTTAAGACAGTAAGCCTTCCATGACAAAAGGTATTTTGCAGATGTGACTGAGGTGACAGACTTTGAATGAGATTGTCCTGGACTGTCTGAGTGGACCCGATCCAATCAAGTGAGTCAGATAAGCAGAGAAACTTTCCCAGCTGTGATCAGAGTTGCCCTGAAGGAATAAGGTCAGAGAAATAATATGAGGATTTTATGCCGAGTTCCTGGTTCTGAGATGCAAGGTATTATGTGAGAAGGTTGCACAAAGGCTTCTAGGAGAAATGGGCTGCCTCCCATTGACTGCAGGCAAGGAATCAGAGACCTCAGATTGCTGAGCAGAACAGAATTATGCCAATGTGTGAATGACCGAGAAGATAGATTCTCTTCTAGCCTCCAGGATAGTCTGTTGACACCTCAATTTCAATCTGGCAAAACTCAAAAGGATTTCTGATCTGTATAACTGTAGGATAATAAATATGTGTTAAGTCACTGAATATGAAATAATTGTTATAGCAGCAATAGAAAACAAAGGATAATGAATATAGCTCATGCTCTTTATAATTCTCTGTACAGTGAGCATCCAAACTCTGAATTGCCTGGGGATGCATTTGTGAGTTTCCAGAGTCCTCAGTGGTGGTCTGTGCTTCAGAGCTCCCTAACATGCTGCAGTATTAGGCAGAAACTTTTTGACCATAGTCCTTCAACTCATTCCAGAGTAGTATACTGGATTTATGGAGCCCCTCACCCTTGTTGGTTGCTTTCTTGAGAAGTCTCATCAAAATTATTTGAACCTGGGTATTTCCTAATAAAGCCATGTTATCTACAGGCAACTCTGAACTGCTCAGCCCTTCATAAACCAGGGATAGAGAGGCTGCCTGAACTCCAGTGATGCACTCTTGCTTTTCCACATGGGAATAGTTGGTGTCACATAAAGGTGAGGAACAGGGTGGATAAAAGAAATGTCAAGACCGGTAGCTCTCATAGACTTAGAAAATCCATGCTTTCCTTTCCTGAAAAACTCTATTCTTATGTAGGTTAGTTTCAGGGAGTTAGAGTGAGTAATGCTCACTAATATGAGTTTGCATCTCATATTAACTTAAAAATACCTTTCTTTAACTTCAGTGCCCATTTTTCTCAAACTATATATATATATACATAATATACATATATATGTATATATATGTGTGTGTACATGTGTGTGTATGTGTATATATATATACACACACACATATATATATATATAGTTTTTGTTTATTTGCTAAGTTGTATCCAACTCTTTGTGACCCCATGGACCATTACATAACCTGCCAGTTTCCTCTGTCTTTGGGATTTTCCAGGCAAGAATACTTGAGCCAGTAGCAATTCCTTCTCCCAGGGGATCTTCCCAACCCAGGGATCTAACCTGTGTCTCCTTCATCTCCTGCACTGGCAGATGGATTCTTTATCCCTGAGCCACCTAGGAAGTGTGTGTGTGTGTGTGTGTGTGTGTGTGTGTGTGTGTGTGTATGCATTTAACTTCATTATATTAATATTGATTTTTGTGTATTTTAAAGCTAAACATTATAAAGTTAATGTAAATTAGATATAGTTATCTGATTCCTTTTTTCTTTGTCTTCTTAGTTTTCTTAATGGCTACACAGGCTAGGAGTAGATGCTGCCCCTGAACACTGGCAGTTAAACACTAATATGAAACCCAGTTCTCTCCCTGGCATCTTACTCTGCAAGCCCTTCCTCTAGCTAACAAAAACAAGAATATCTACTCCAGGGGCTTTCCCTAGCTTCAGAGATGGGATACTGAAAATTGTCAGGTGTTGTCAGGGACAACACAGACTTACTGAAGGAGGAGCTAGAAAATCAAAGCCAGAGCTGTCTCCTTGAGGCAGAGCTGTATGAAGGCAGGCACCATTGGAAACTGACAGCCATCTTCAGATTTTCATTAACAGAAAAAGGTCTCAGTTTGTAGGGAAAGGTCTTTCCGGGAAGCTGGAAAGAATGAAAAGAACACGGATTATATGAATCAAAGTGATAGGAGCTACCATTTTAGGCTTATACAAATCTCTGTGTCCATGATACTCCTGGCTTGTACACCATAACACAGAAAATGAAAAAAGAGTCACTCTAAGAAAGCTGAATCCAGGTTTTCATAAATTCTTCACATGAGCTTTTCTCTTTGGCATAAACGAGAGAGCCCACATAAATATTACGCATACAGCTTTTTATTATAAAAATTGAATTGTTAAGCTATTTTTTCATTGTCTACTACTGCAAGATGACTACAATGGAACTCAGTAATACAGTTTTCAAAGACCATAATAAACTTGTCACATGAATGGATGATGTAAAAAGTCCATTTCATTGGCTTTAAGATTTTCATAAGTTTCTTATCTTTGAAGAAACCAATATTAGCCCTGCTGGGAATCAAACCCCCTAGTTGAAAGGACAGTAGAAACAGTGGCAAAGACTGTGGAAAGATTGAACATGAAGGGGGAAGATTTAGGGAATCAATCAACAGGAGCCTGTCCAACATTCTCTCCCTGAAGAGAAACCATATAAACCTGTTGTCTTTATTGCCTAGCTTGGAGCAGCACTCTCAGTGGGTTGAAACATTATTTACTTTTTTGATTCTTTCCATCTTTCTACCTGCAGCTAATTCCTGGCAGGATGCCATCAGGGTATTTAAACCCTTTTAGATCTCTGCCAAAAGAAAAAGAGCAGTTGACTGTGTTGAAATAGATATTATTAAGACATTTTTCGTGTGAAACAAGCCTGGAAACATGCAGGGATGAAGAATAAGTAATTTGGGAGAAAAAAAATGACAAATTTTCAAGGTTCTATAATTTGCAGTCCTTAAGAATAACTTAATAATGTCTATATAATTAAGGTAACAAGGCTAAATTTCAATAATGGAGCATTAAAGCTTTAAGCATCATGGAAAAAATCATGAAATAGTTTCTCATTCTTTTGCTAGTTTTCTACAGAATAATTGAGATATGTTAAAACAGTCCGTTATATATATATATATACACATACATATATATGGAAATGAGGTATTGTTACTCTAAGAAAGCCTAACCTATTGCCCTATGTGAACCTGCGCTATTCTGCTATAATAAAGTTTAAGAATTATTCACACTGCACTTCAATATTCAAAAAATTAAGAGTTTGCTTTGATTTCCTATGATGCAAATAATTTTTTGTGACACCACCACTCCAGACAACTCCTTGCTGGCAGTGGTAGAACTTATACAATTAGCAATTAACTATGTCTGAAGACTTTTCAGTTAAAAAAATATGTATCCTTTCAGTTTAAATAATACTTTTCATATAAATAGTAGACATTTTCTACTCCTTCAAATCTTGCAAGGATTTGGTCCAAGTCATATACTGCTCCCTCTTATAATATTAAACCAATGTTGAATCTTAATGACTATATTTGTTCCTTTTGTTCACAGGGATTTACAAAAAGAGCTTTCCTTCTTTCAGGAACACTTTCTTGTAAAGGGATGAAGAAAGTCACAACCAATCAATGGTATCTTATTCTAGGTGATATATATGTTCTTGAGTTCACTCTTGAAGAAACACACAAAGCAATTGATTTAAGGGCAGAGGTGGGGTAATTTAAATTTATCAGCTAAATGTGTTTACTATAGTGCCTGCATGCTCAGTCATTCTGTGTCTGACTCTTTGTGACCCCATGGACTGTAGCCTGCCAGGTTCCTCTGTCCATGGAATTTTCCAGGCAAGAATACTGGAGGGGGTTGCTATTTCCTCTTCCAGGGGATCTTCCCAACCCAGGGATCAAACCTGAGTCTCCTGCATCTCATGCATTGGCAGGTGGGTTCTTGACCACTGATCCACTGAGAAGCCTGTTGAATGTAGTACATTCCATTGTAATCCTGTTTTTCTCACCTTGAACCAAAGGAAATAAAAACATTGTTATGTTTAAAAAATATTGTTCTATTCTATCCCAGAAAGGGGGAAGGTGTTAAAAATAGTACATAATACAGCCTATATAACACTAGGAAAAAAATAAGAGTATTTAAATTCAATTATTTTTACTGTACTTCAGAGAAGATCTATTTCATGTGGGTCTTAATAGCTATTTAGGAAAAAAATATGGATCTAGTAGATGAATACAAATAATATAGCCACTGGATTACTTATCTACCTTTTAAATGTTTACTGAAGTTTGATATTTTATTTTCAAAGCAGAGATGTTCTTATGGCAGAGGTTCTGGAGGCAAAATGTAAGGAAGGAATATAATATTTTTTCATTTAAATCATACATGTAAGGACTTTGAAAATGGCAGAGTAGGAAGATTCTGAGTGCACCGCCTTCCATTATTATTGTTAATCACTCACTAAGTCATGTCTGTCTCTTTGTGACCCCATGGACTGTAACACACTAGGCTTCCCTGTCCTTCACCATCTCCCGGAGTTGATTAAAATCTTGTCTATTGAGTCGGTGATGCTATCTAACCATTTCATCCTCTGTCATCCCCTTCTCCTCCTGCCTTCAGTCTTTCCCAGCATGAGGGTCTTTTCCAATGAGACGTCTCTTCTCATCAGGTAGCTAAAAGTACTGGAGCTTCAGTTACAGCATCAGTCCTCTCAATGAATATTCAGGATTGATTTCCTTTAGGATGGACTGGTTTGATCTTGCTATCCAAGGGACTCTCAAGAGTCTTCCCTAGCATCACAATTTGAAACCGTCAATTCTTCAGCACTCAGCCTTCTTTATGGTCCAAGTCTCACATCCATACATGACTACAGGAAAATCCATAGCTTTGACTATACAGACCTTTGTTGGCAAAGTGATGTCTTTGGTTTTTAATATGCTGTTTAGGTTTGTCATAGCTGTTCTTCTGAGGAGCAAGCATCTTCTAATTTTGTGGCTGCATTCTGGTCCATTTTAGTTCACTGTTTCCTCATATGTCAATGTTTACTCTTTCCATTTCCTGCTTGACCATGTCCAATTTACCTTGATTCATGAACCTAACATTCTAGGTTCTTACACAATATCGTTCTTTACAGCATCAGACTTCACTTTCACCACCAGACGTACCCAAAACTGAACCCAGCCACTTCATTCTTTCTGGAGCTATTAATAATTGCCCTCCACTCTTCCCCAGTGGCATATTGGACGCCTTCTAACTTGGGGGGCTCATCTTTCAGTGTCATATCTTTTTGCCTTTTTCATACTGTTCATGTTCATGGGGTTCTTGTGGCGAGAATATTGGAGTCTTTGCCTGTGGCCTGTCACACCTGGGGCCAGTCCCAGACATCAGCACACCCGCAGCAGTTGCAGCTGGGGTCACAGACAGACAGACCAGGGCCAAGTCCCACCTGGGGTCACAGACAGACAGACCAGGGCCAAGTCCCACCTAGCAGTGAGCCCAGAGCAAACGAAGCTCAACCACAACAGGGTGGCATACGCAGGCCACACATGAAATACCCCTGGGTCCGTGGCTTTGGACCCCATGGACACCTTCTACATAAGGACACTGTTTCAAGAACTGGACATGTAGCTAATACACCGAGTATGCAGAAACAAAAACAGAGACTTAGAAAAAATGAGAAAAAAAAAAAAAAAGAATAACTTCCAAATGAAATTAGAAGCCCAAACCTTCAAAATAGAACTAAACTAAATGGAAACAAGTAATCTACTTCATAAAGAGGTCAAAGTAACAGACATAAAAGTGCTCAGTGAACTCAGGGAGAAGAAAGGATGAACTCAGTGAGAATATCAACAAAAAGACAGAATTAAAGAAAAGAAAAGTCAGACTGAAAAATACAGTAACTGAAATTTTAGAATATCCTAGAGGGCTGTTAACAAGCAGATTGCAGGATACAAAAGAATTGGATCAGCAATCTGGAAAACAAGGTAGCAAAATTCACCTAATTACCACAGCAAAATAATGAAAGAAAACAAAACAAAAATGAGGATAGTTTAAGGGATTCCTAGATTAAGATAAACCATAGTTATATTAACATTATAGAAATCCTTGAAGGAGAAAAGAGAAAGTGACAGAAAAAAAAATATTTAAAGAAATAATGACTGAAAATTTGCCTAGCCTGGGGAAGGGAACAGATATCCAAGTCCAGGAAATACAGAGAATCTCAAACAAGATGAAAGCAAAGAAGCCCACACTAAAGCACTTTATAATTAAATTGACAAAAATTAAAGAGAAAATCTTAAAAGCAGCAAGAAAGAAGCAATTAGTTACATGCAAGTGTCCCCCCATAAGACAATCAGTTGACTTTTCAGCAGGTGTAACTATACTTCAGTCAGACAAAACAGATTTTAAGACAAAAAGAGTAATGAGACAAAGGAGGTCATTATATGATTATCAGGGTGTCAATACATAGAGACATATAATAATTGTAAATATATGTGCACCCAACATTTAAGCACCTAAGTATATTAGGTAGAAACTAACAGATTTGATATAGACAACTTAGCAACCCTACTACTTGTTATATATTCAAAAATAAAAGCATTATTTAAAAGAGATATTTTCATATCCCGCGTTCATTAAAACATTACTCACAGTAGCCATATGGAAATCACCTGCCAATGGGTGAATGAATAAAGAAAATTTGCTATATATACATATGATAGAATATTATTGAGCAATGAGAAAGAAGGAAATTCTGTCATTTGCAACAATGTTAATGAACCTTGGGGGCATTATGTGATGTGAAATAAGTCAGAGAAAGACAAATACTACGTGAGGTCACTGCTATATAGAATCTAAAAAAAGTGAACTTATAGAAACAAATATCAGAGTTGTGGTTACCAGAGACCAAAGGCTTGGGGAAAATGGTGAGATGTTGGTTAAATGGTATAAAGTTTCAGATATAAGATAAATAAGTTTTGAGGATTTAATGGTGTTCATAATTAATGATGTGATTTATACAGTTGACCCTTGAACAACTTGGTTTGACTGCATGGGTGCACTTATACTTGGGTTCTTAAAACACATATACCATATTACAGTTCTACATAATCTGAGGTTGGTTGAATCCATAGATGCAGAATTGCTGACTGCAATTCTAGCTAGCTGTAAAGTTCTATGTGAACTTTCAAATGTGTGGGGCCTCAGTACTCCCAACTTGTGCTAGTCAAGGGTCAACTATACTTAAAAGTTGCTTAGAGAGTATATCTTAAATTTTCTCATTTTAGAAAGGAAATGGTTATTACGTGACATGATGTATATGGTAGCTAGTACTATAGGGGTAATCATTTTACAAGTTATGTGCTTCAAATCAGCATGCTTAAATTTTAAACTTACACAGTATTACATTTCAATTATGTCTCAATAAAGATGAGAAAAATTGTCAAAAATTAGAAATTAAAATAGAATAGCATCCCATTACCATAAGACAATCAACAAGTATTTTATTTTATTCTATTCTATTTTTCCTCTGTGTTTGCTACAAAAATTTACTTCTTTTACCAAGATCTGTTTCCTGTCATTAGCCTCAGAATGTTTCAAAATTATGCTCCATGTGTCTTAATGGACATATAATTTCCCTTTAGGTTGATGAAACAATTTGGGAATAAAGAATGGTGATGGTTGCAGAACATTGTGAATGTAACTGATACCACTCTATTGTTTGGTTAAAGTGCTAAAAATGATAAATATAATGTTTTATATATATATATATACATATATATATATTACAATAAAAAGTATATAGAAATCAATTGGGCATGTCTTAATTAAATGTAAAGTCAATGTTAATGAATCAATATTACAAATATTATAATTCTAATATGCATAGATAGTAAGATTCAGACTTGATAATGGGAAACTGATTATATTGAGAAAATGGCTTGATTATTATATTTTCTCATACATGAATTCAGTAGAGGTTTCTTTCCAAATTTCTCCTTGATAGGAATAGTTCTTGTAGTCGGGTCATTTGAGATGGGTTGTTATATCTCCTAAGGGCATCAAGGTTTAATGCCACCTCTTTCACTTTCCTCAGAAGTGTTTCAAGGATATGCATGGTTCACTCAGTGTAATGATCTGGGACAATGGGAATGTGCACATCCTGTTTTGTGGCTGCCTGCAAATGAGGCCTTCATGAGTATTTTGATATTCATGAGTAAAATGAGCCAAGTACCACCATTTCCCTTCTTACAGAAAGCTTCTATGTATAAATAGAGTCAATTCAGACATATATTTTAATATACTGTATACGTGTCCTGAATCTACTTTAAAAGGTGAATGCCGAGCAGAATAATTTCCTAGCATTATATCTTAATCAAGATTTATTGATTTTTTTCCTACTTTAAAGCATTTTAGTGGCTTACTGTCAATATACCAATGAATCTGATATTGCCAGCTACCATTACGCTATGAAAGAAATATAGATTAGGAAATAATCATAGGATTGCTTTTTATTACACTCTACAAAACAAACAAAAAAAAAACCTACATTAATCAGAAATAGCTTTCAGGTTAAAAAAAATTGAGGTATATGGTAATACAATATCATGGTTTATGTTTGTCTGTTTTTACAATAAAACTGGAACTAATGTAAGATCTGGTAACTATTCTAAGATCACAGAAAATCAGACTGCTGAATGATTTTGAAGGCAGTCTCCCTATTTTTATCTAGTATTTTTCAAATTACATTTATATTTTTTCCAAATTGAGAAAAGGAAATATATAGGCATGACAGTAATAACTTGCAAATTAAGAATATTTTACAAAATCTTTTAACTTTATAGTGAATGCAGTTTGATTTGTTTCCACAAAAATTGTAAAATAAGAGTTTGCTCCTTTTTTATTTGGGAGAATTTGTTAACATAAATGGACAAGGATTTAATGTTTAATTCAATGTCTAAGAAACAAATATATTCTACAGAGTTCCTCTGTTAACCTGTGATTTCTAGTTCCTTATAATCTCCCACTGCTCCTGATTTTAATGTCAAATTCTAGATGAACTAATACATATCAAAATGTCTTTCAGATATTAAATATTTGATATATCCATTGAAAACCACAACACGCTATATATGGTGTATTTAATTTGCTGTTTGAGAATTTAAGTTCAGAAATCAGATGCAGGGCTTATCATTTCAATGAATGACATTGGGAAAGTTGAGTTAACCTCTTCACCTCACTTTAGTCATTTGTAATGAAAGACAATAAGAGAACCAACAAAAACAAAGAATCATTTTGCTGTAATTTTTCATCATGGGTGTTCATATGGGTGTGTGTGTGTGTGTGTGTGTGTGTGTGTGTGTGTGTGTGTGTGTGTATTTAACAACAAATACTTAAAAACTATGATGTGATATGAGGAAATTTGGTAGTATAGTTAATTATTTTAAAGAAAAATAAAATGACAGTAATACCAACAGAAACTCTATTCCCTTAAACAACTGGAAAATGAATAAAAGATAAAAATTAATTCAAGTCCTTTCAACTAATACTTTCATTCACAGGTCTCTGCTTTAATGATATCATGACTGTTAAGATATAAAGCATTTTAAAAAGGACTTTTAAAAATGTATACCTATGGCTGACTCATGTTGACATTTGACAGAAAACAGCAAAATTCTGTAAAGCAACTATCCTTCAATAAAAAAATAATTTAAAAAAGAAGAAAAAAAATGTATTTTTATAAGGAAATGAAACTAGTGCTACTTTTTACTATACTGTGAAATGTTAGCACTGTTGTGGAAGAGGGGTCCTGAAAATTATGGAATAATTAGGAAAACATTTATTGTCTTCTTCAATGATTTAGAGATTGTATGGGCTTGGCAAATTAAAGCTTATTCTTGGAAAATAAATACATGTGAACATTTCAACACTTAACCTCTGAGCCATCTGGAAGATTAAATGGACCTTGACTACTGCGTTAGTCGCTCAGTTGTGTCCAACTCTTTGAGCCTGCCAGGCTCCTCTGTCCATGGAATTCTCCAAGCAAGAATATTGGAGTGGCTAGCCATTTTCTTCTTAGGGGGATCTTCCCAACCCTGGAAGTGAACCTGGGTCTCCTGCATTGTAGGCAGATCCTTTACTGTCTGAGCCACCAGGCCTCATGTGGGTATAAATTAACACAATCTTTTGAAGTTCAAATATTTAGCCATGAAATGTTATCTCTAGGTGATATAAAAAGTTATCCAACCAAAATTTCTAATAAAAAGTTCAAAGTTATATAACTAACTTTACATAAATTATTATATATCCATTCTACAGAATATCTTACTACTGTTATAAACAAGGGAGTGGGGTTAGATATACTTAGCCATGAAAATTTTTAAGCTTATTTTTAGGAGTCAAAAGCAAATTTGAAGATAGTACAGTGGTATTATTCCAGTTATGTACAAACTCACACACACACATATACATTCCAAAACTCTAACAGGTATTCCTATAGTATGTATATAAATAAAGATATAGATAAAGCATTTAGGAAGCTATAGATATTACCAATGACATCTCTTACCTCTGCAGATAGAACCGAGGATGGTAGAGGTCAGTAAAGAATTTAATTTTATCCATAAATTTAAAATATAAGAATAAAATACTACAACTGGCTGTAGAATATTTTATTCAGAAGTTCTCACTGCTATTTGGTCATAGAAAAGGGTTCAGAGCCAGAAAAGAAAATTCATGTCCTAGGAATTTAATAGCTTTTTTAGAGAGAGCAAGAAGGCCTAGAACTGTGTTCATTTCGAGCAATCAAATATGAGTGTCTATGACTGATAGTTTGGAAATAAGATCTGAAAAGTCATTATGGTCACTGTTTGATATAATGAAGAAGGAATTGAACAAAGACTGCAAGTATTATGGAAAAAATAGACCTAACAGAGCTAGAGAAACACAACTGCATCAATAAATATAAAACTTAGGGGAGATGCAATATTGTAAGTTTTCAAGAAAACCAACTGCATATAAGACTCTCTCTTTAGGAAAACTTGAATTAAGCACCTCTATTTTATTTTAGTACATATTTCTTTAAGTCAAACTTTAACTCCCTCGAATGCAACTTTGTGTACAAACTAGTTCCCATTTTATTCCAATGCTTATCAGAGTAGATACACAATATATTTGAGATACTGGAGTGAATCAGTACAGTGTATTAACTAATTTTGTGGCTCAAATGTCAGGTTCCCCAGGTTTTAATCTAGGCTTTACATTTCTAACTTTGGGGAAGTTACTTGGGCAACATATTTAAGCAATGAACACTATAAACTCAAACAAATAATGTGGTGATGAGACACTATGTTTGTATTAATCATCTACTGCCACAATAATTAAGCTAAGAAAAACACTACAGAATCTAGTGGCTTGTAATAGAAGCATCCATTTCTCATTGTCATTGCTGTGGCTCAGCGAAAATTCAACTGCACACTACACTGTGGCTTGCATTCTGGTCTGTTTCATGTAAAGCCTTTCTCACAATCTTAGTTGGAAATCAAATTAGCAAGATTATTTATATGAGTACAATGCAAATTCTTGCTTGCAGTACATGTTCTATCATCCTATTGTGAAAAGAAAATGATAAAGCTGAGTCTATTGCCAGTGGGAGGAGAATTTTAACACTTCGATGATGATGTAAGAACAGAGTAAATATTTGTTTCATAATACCTAATTACCACACGGTAACTCTGGGCTGGAAGAAGCACAACCTGGAATCAAGATTGCTGGGAGAAATATCAATCACTTCAGATATGCATATGACACCACCCTTATGGCAGAAAGCGAGGAGGAACTAAAATGTCTCTTGATGAAAGTGAAAGAGGAGAGTGAAAAAGTTGGCTTAAAGCTCAACATTCAGAAAACTAAGACCATAGCATCTGGTCCCGTCACTTCATGGCAAATAGATGGGGAAACAGTGGAAACAATGGCTGACTTTATTTTCCTGGGCTCCAAAATCACTGCAGATGGTGACTGCAGCCATGAAATTAAAAGACACTTACTCCTTGGAAGGAAAGTTATGACCAACCTAGACAGCATATTTAAAAGTAGAGACATTACGTTGTCTCTGTGTAGGTCCATGTAGTCAAGGCTATGGTTTTTCCAGTGGTCATGTATGGATGTGAGAGTTGGATGGTGAAGAAAGCTGAGCGCTGAAGAATTGATGCTTTTGTACTGTGGTATTGGAGAAGATTCTTGAGAGTCCCTTGGACTGCAAAGAGATCCAACCAGTCCATCCTAAAGGAGATCAGTCCTGGGTGTTCATTGGAAGGACTGATGTTGAAGCTGAAACTCCAGTACTTTTGCCACCTCATGTGAAGACTTGACTCATTGGAAAAGAGCCTAATGCTGGGAAGGATTGGGGGTAGGAGGAGAAGGGGACAACAGAGGATGAGATGGCTGGATGGCATCGCTGACTCAATGGGCATGGGTTTGGGTAGACTCCAGGAGTTGGTGATGGACAGGGAGGCTTGGCATGCTGTGATTCATGGGGTCGTGGAGAGTCGGACACGACTGAGCAACTGAATTGAACTGACCCTCAAGTCCATAAATGTTCACAACTTTCCCATGTGAAAACAATCTTAACTTCTTCCCAGAACACCCAATTTCTTCATTTACATTACTTAAAAGGTTTAAAAGATATGATGCTATATATAGGTTGGCCAAAATGGTAGTTTGGGGTTTTCTGTAAGAGCTTATGAAAAAACTCAAATGAACTTTTTGGCTAATTTTTGGTTAGGGTGAATGTGCATTCTCTTGATCTTATACAGATTTACACCTGAATCTTCTGCTTCCCTCCCAAACTCTCACAGACATTTATATAAAGGACACTGGTGGTATAGAGACACCAGAATAATAGACAACCTTATCTAAAAAATTTTTAAAAATATATGTATGATGTACAATATTTACTGATTCATAGCAATTCTGAACTCTAATTAGGTCAATGTTTACCAGGTTCTTCTACATTGAGCATAGATACTATTTCTATCTTGGTTCAGAATTACTCCTGGGAACGAACTCCGATATCGAGTGTCCTCCACACTCTTTTCTCTACCTTCTTGTTCTTTTTCATAACCATTTTGGCCACTTCTGGATAAGAACATATGCTCTCTCAGTGAAAGGCAGTATTTTCAAACTAAATTTTGCTTTTAGATAGTTGGGAATTGAAGTTTTATTTGTTATTTATTTTTTTATGTTTTTGAATCTTTAAATCTTTCCTTATTTTTTGGCACAGTTTCTGTCATGCTTGACAACAAAGATCTTTCCAACATTGTTTTTTAAAAAGAAATTTGCTTGGGTTAATAGTTTAAATGTGATTTTGATGACATCTAAAACACCTAGATTGAAAACATAGGAACAGAATTCCTCCACGCCACCAGTAGCACTGTGAGCAGAACTGCATATTATTTATCAGAGAAGAGGAAAGAAATACAAAGAGTATAAAAATAACAGATAGGATGTGCCTCCCATCAAAGTGAAAATGGTATAAAATATGTGTATTAATTTTCTATCGCTGCTATAACAAATTTGCTAGTGACAAAAAAGAACAAACATTTATTTACTTATAGATTTGTAGGTCTGAAGTCTTGACATAGTTCTCTGAAGGTAAAATCAAGATGTCAGCAGTGTTGAATTCCTTTCTGGAAGCTCTGAGAAATAATTATTTTTTAACCAGATCATTCACTGTGTTGGTAAAATTTATTTCCTTAAGTTTGTAAGGTGGCAGATAATATGCTTGCTGTCTGCCAACTTAGGGCTATTCCCAGCTTCTAGAAGCTGCTCAAACTTCTTAACTCATGGTCTCTTTCCTGCACCTTTGAATTCAACAAAAACATCTTGTGTTGGAACCTCCCGGGCTGATGTGTCAACAATGCTGAATGATGATGTGCAAGCCACCCAGTGGGGTCTGCAGTACTTTCTAAATATCCAAGCTTCCAAAATGGAAGTGAAAACCTTGGCCATTTTGCATGAAGGGGCAGTTTTGGAGCACTTTCCCAAAGGAAGTAAAGTCATAAGATTATCATTTACAAATCCCTGGAAAGGTTACAATGAGCTGGGGGAAGGGCAGTCCTCTGTCCTATGTCACCGGCAAGAAGGAGACAGACACAGGAAAGCAAATATCTGTGACTGTTTTTATACAGTGGTTGGAGTAGAGGTCACTAATTTTTCACGGGTTAAGTTCTGAGTGGTTATTTTTAAAGGAATCCTGAGAAAAGAAATGTGGGAATCCTATACTGAGGTTCATATCTAAATGTCCAGGTTCTGGGTGCAAGCAGGGTTATCCTATTGTAAAATGCCTAGACCACAGCTCAAAGATGGCTTTCTCATCACAAAGCAAGCTCCTTATTTCAAATCTCTTTTCTATTTCTCTCTTCCACCCTTCTACCTTCCTCTTCTACTTTTAAGAACCCCTGTGATTATATATACACTTCATACAAGGATATTATCTCTACTTTGACATCCTTATGCTTAATTCTATCTCCAGAGTTCCTTTCATCAAATACTATAACACATCCAGACATAACACCAAGATCTTCTTTGGGGTGGGAGTGGGGCAATTATACTGTCCACCATGGCATATGTAATATTATAAAAGAAGGCAATTATTTCTCTAGAGTTGACACTCAGTTGCTTGGTAAAAACGTAAAAATAACATGGCTGCAGACTTTAAGACATGGTGATTTTTTAATTTTTATTATTATTATTATTATTATTTTTTGCTAATTTAAGGAATGAAGACGAGAATTTTCGCAGAGAAGTTGGATCTATTTATATATTTTCAGTTGTTAACTTTTCTCAGATATCTTTGGGAAAAATGAATTACTTTTAAAAGTGAAAGTAGTATCCTGAGAAATAATAGTATTGGGACAAAGGAAAACTGGTGAAATAAAAATTAGCTGAGGATTAGTGTCTCTGTATATGTACATCTCTGCTTTCAAACTAAAATTTTTGCAAAGTTGCTTAATAGCAATAAAAACAAGGGCCTTTACTCAATGATTTTACAGTTCCTCTATGTATTTTAGCAATTTCTAAGACTCTCATATTCTTTTAGTTGTAAGCTATATTCTTCATATTTAGACAGGATTTAAAATTCGGCAACTTGTTGAAACTTTTGCTTTAGAAGCAGTGTACAAAATTTTGCTATTATCCCCTTCCCAAAATAAAATCAGTAAAAACAGGCAATTTAGTGAAACAATTCACTAATATATTGCTTGATAGTAATAAAGAGAAGTGCTAATTATTGCTAAAGGTTAATTACATGATACTCCAAATTTATAAAAAGAAAATGCCTATGCATAGTTATGATAAAAATATTACAAAATATTGCAAAAATATCATATAAATTATGATAAAATATTAACTCAAATAAATATATTTGAAGATACAGCTATCAATTTTCAAAGAGTTGATAGATTATAGAAAGTAAGTAATTCTGGTCTTTCCCAGATAGTAAACTTAATCAAGGTTGCCCAAACTATATGCACCAGTAAACATCAAGGTAATATTTAAAGTCCAAACACCAGGGTAAAAATCTAAAGTACCTAAAAATCAAGGTACAATCTAAAATTAAAATAAAAGCTATAATTAAATTAAAACACATGACCATTAGGTAATACACAATGCACCAGTGTCAGTAAATTGTGTTAATGTCACAGTTGCCAAACTGCTTAGTTTTTAATAAAGAAAGAAAATCCACATGGTATTTATATGCTGGTCTATTTGCAAGGCTGAATGGATGAGAAAAAAGATTTTTTGTGAATATACTGAATATTTTTCTAGGTGTGTGGTGAACTCTTACAGAGACCAAGTTTTATAATCTAGGACAATTTAGGTTAATATGACAGAAACTGAAAGCAGAATTTGAGCTTACAAATCAGATACAAGACAATCCATTGTGTGGCTGTCAGTCTCTTTTCCCAGCCACCCATTTCCATCCATGTCATATTTAGCCACTTTGCATTGAGCTTCCTGAATATTCATTGGAAGGACTGATGCTGAAGCTGAAGCTCCAATACTCTGACCACCTGATGCGAATAACTGACTCATTGGAAATGCCTCTGAAGATGGAAAAGATTGAAGGCAGGAGAAGAAGGGGAGGACAGAGGATGAGATGTTTGTATGGCATCACCGACTCGATGGACATGAGTCTGAGCAAGCTCAGGGAATTGGTGATGTACAGGGAAGCCTGGCATGCTGCAGTCCATGGGGCACCAGCAAGTCGGACAAGACTGAGTGACTGAACTATGAACAAAGCGATGATGTTGACAAGGATAGTGGTTAGTAATGAACTCAGTAAAATGAACTTTCCTTGACCAAAGCTGATGTTACTAGAGCTGCTGTTGAGCACGACCATGTCCAGAGTAAAGGCTGACACTAAAGACACTGTGGCTCATTTCCTAGGGCATCAACTAGACACGAGGTTTTCCAAGGATCACATTGGAGAACTTCCATCATGGAAGGGATAGTATATTTTTCCCACTGAAATAGACATTTTGCCTGGATATGCATTTTCTTTTTCTGCCAGTAACACTTCTGTCACACAGCATTGTTTCTAACTGAAGAATTCATTTCACCATAAATGAAGGTCAGAATTGTGCTTCTTGTCATGAAATTCAATGATTTTACTATATTCCTAATCAAGATGAAACAGCTGATATGAAGGAATGGTTGGATAGTCTTTAATGATTCAATGATAGCATCAAAATGAGGGTAATGTTTTATCCTACTGAGAATAATCCTTTTATTTTCTTTTTTTTCCCCATTTATTTGTATTAGTTGGAGGCTAATCACTTTACAATATTGCAGTGGTTTTTCTCATACATTAACCTGCATCAGTCATGGATTTACATGTATTCCCCATCCCAATCCCCCCTCCCACCTCCCTCTCCACCCAATCCCTCTGGGTCTTCCCAGTGCACCAGGTCAAGCACTTGTCTCATGCATCCAACCTGGGCTGATGATCTGTTTCACTCTAGATAATATACATGCTTCGATGCTGTTCTCTCGAAACTCCCACCCTTGCCTTCTCCCACAGAGTCCAAAAGTCTGTTCTGCACATCTGTGTCTCTTTTTCTGTCTTGCATATAGGGTTATCAGTACCATCTTTCTAAATTCCATATATATGTGTTAGTATACTGTATTGGTCTTTATCTTTCCGGCTTACTTCACTCTGTATAATGGGATCCAGTTTCATCCCTCTCATTAGAACTGATTCAAATGAATTCTTTTTAATGGCTGAGTAATATTCCATGGTGTATATGTACCACAGCTTCCTCATCCATTCGTCTGCTGATGGGCATCTTGGTTGCTTCCATGTCCTGGATATTATAAACAGTGCTGCGATGAACATTGGGGTGCACGTGTCTCTTTCAGATCTGGTTTCCTCAGTGTGTATGCTCAGAAGTGGGATTGTTGGGTCATATGGCAGTTCTATTTCCAGTTTTTTAAGAAACCTCCACAATGTTCTCCATAGCGGCTGTACTAGTTTGCATTCCCACCAACAGTGTAAGAGGGTTCCCTTTTCTCCACACCCCCTCCAGCATTTATTGCTTGTAGACTTTTGGATAGCAGCCATCCTGACTGGTGTGTAATGGGACCTCATTGTGGTTTTCATTTGCATTTCTCTGATAATGAGTGATGTTGAGCATCTTTTCATGTGTTTGTTAGCCATCTGTATGTCTTCTTTGGAGAAATGTCTGTTTAGTTCTTTGGCCCATTTTTTTATTGGGTCATTTATTTTTCTGGAATTGAGCTTCAGGAGTTGCTTGTATATTTTTTAGATTAATCCTTTATCTGTTGCTTCGTTTGCTATTATTTTCTCCCAATCTGAGGGCTGTCTTTTCACCTTGCTTATAGTTTCTTTTGTTGTGCAAAAGCTTTTAAATTTCATTAGGTCCCATTTGTTTATTTTTGCTTTTATTTCCAATTTTCTGGGAGGTGGGTCATAGAGTATCCTGCTGTGATTTACGTCAGAGAGTGTTTTGCCTATGTTCTCCTCTAGGAGTTTTATAGTTCCTGGTGTTACATTTAGATCTTTAATCCATTTTTAGTTTATTTTTGTGTATGGTGTTAGAAAGTGTTCTAGTTTCATTCTTTTACAAGTGATTGACCAGTTTTCCCAGCACCACTTGTTAAAGAGGTTGTCTTTTTTCCATTGTATATTCTTGCCTCCTTTGTCAAAGATAAGGTGTCCATAGGTTCATGGATTTATCTCTGGGGTTTCTATTCTGTTCCATTGATCTATATTTCTGTCTTTGTGCCAGTACCATACTGTCTCGATGACTGAAAGCAGGAATAGAAGGAACATACCTTAACATAATAAAAGCTATATATGACAAACCCACTGCAAGCATTACCCTCAATGGTGAAAAATTGAAAGTATTTCCCCTAAAATCAGGAACAAGACAAGGGTTCCCACTCTCACCACTACTATTCAACATAGTGTTGGAAGTGTTGGCCACAGCAATCAGAGCAGAAAAAGAAGTAAAAGGAATTCAAATAGGAAAAGAACAAGTGAAACTCTCGCTATTTCCAGATGACATGATCCTCTACATAGAAAACCCTAAAGATTCTACCAGAAAATTACTAGAGCTAATCAGTGAATATAGTAAAGTTGCAGGATATAAAATTAACACACAGAAATCCCTTGCATTCCTATACACTAACAATGAGGAAACAGAAAGAGAAATTAAGGAAACAATACCATTCACCATTGCAACAAAAAGAATAAAATACTTAGGAGTATATCTACCTAAAGAAACAAAAGACCTATACATAGAAAATGATAAAACACTGATGAAAGAAATCAAAGAGGACACAAACAGATGGAGAAACATACCGTGTTCATGGATTGGAAGAATCAATATTGTCAAAATGACTATAGTATCCAAAGCAATCTATGGATTCAATGCAATCCCTATCAAGCTACCAATGGTATTTTTCACAGAACTAGAAAAAATAATTTCACAATTTGTATGGAAATACAAAAAACATCAAATAGCCAAAGTAATCTTGAGAAAGAAGAATGGAACTGGAGGAATCAACCTGCCTGACTTCAGAAAAATCCTTTTCAATATGCTCAGAATCAAAGACCAACATTTAGTGTTGTCTCTGCCAAAGCCAGGATTCACAGGACTAAAAACCAAAGGGTGGACATGGGATGACTCCTCTTACCATTATCCTTTATCATACACCAGGTAGCACAGGTGGTAAAAAATCCGTCTGCCAATGCAGAAGACTCAAGAGACACAGGTTTGATTATTGGGTCAGTAAGATCCCCTGGAATAAGAAATGGCAACCCATTCCAGTATTCTTGCCTGGAAAATTCCATGGACAGAAGACCCTGTCAGTCCATGGTGTTGGAAAGAGTCAGATACAACGGAGCCTGCGTGCGTGTGAGCACACGCGCGCACACACACACACACACACACACACAACACACCCACACACAGTCAAAATGTCTGCTTGACTACTTGTCCACTCTGAATGCCTCATGTCTGTCAACCAACAGACAAAGAGAGTGTTATACCAAGGTAAACATCTGACTACCAAGAAGAAATTATATTTCTAACCATCATTGATAAGAGGACATTTTGTTTGGCATGAAGGGTACACCTACTATTTGTATGCACTGGTTGTATCATTAATGGAAAACTACCCTAATAAGCAATTTTGCCAATGACTAAGACCCATCAAGAAAGAATACCTATGTAACCCAATTAGGCAACAAAACAGGACCAACTGGATTCACAATTCAGGACAAAGGGTGTAACAATGAGCAGGAATGATTATACATATCATAAATAAGTGATAACCATGTTATTGATTGCAGAAATTAGGATTTTATTTGCTGTACTTCTGCCTTATTTTAATATGGATATAATTATAAATATGCTAACCAGTTATTTCTTTTTTTCTTTTATTCTCATCCATACCTTTACCATCTATACTAAAAATAGTTCATAGTGGTTAACTTGAGATGATTAGACAGCATCACCAATTTAACAGACACTAGTCTGAGCAAACTCCAGGAGACAGTGAAGGACAGGGAAGTCTGATGTGCTACAATCCATGGGGTCTCACAAAGTTGGACACGACTGAGCAACTGAATAACAACAATAAAAACTAACTTATATTTGTTTCAACAATCCAAAGATAAGGATGTCACTTTATTCAGCAAAATAAGTATCAGTGCAAGAATAAATTGACCTTAGGGACACTGTTTCATCTTTTGGGGAGATGATTGATTTATTTGTGATTTTATCAAAGATAACTGCGTCATAAAGAGATTCACTTAGACTAGGACAGTGAAAATGAGTTCTGAAGAATTGAGAATATGGGTGTAACGTTGTATGAAGATGCATTTACAAGAATAAATTGTCCACCTATATATTTATGATATTGAAAACTATTTTATTTGGATTGAATTATTTTTCTGTTCATTATAGTTTACTGATATTCAGTGAAATAGTTTAATTATTCTGGCATTAGGTTTCTTCAAATTTAGAATTTTTTTCTTTCTTGAACTTTCTTTAAAAAATGGTCTAGTTCTGTGGTGGTTACTTGTATAGACAGGGATTTATGCCAGTTTATTGTATTCTGTTGATTTTTCTGAACTTGTTTTGTATTACTATATATGCTTTTGGCTGATGCATTTTATAAGGAACTCAACTACTATATAATTTAATGTGTTTTCTGGTTAGTATTGATTAGTCACTACATTGCAGTGTAAATCTTGATCTACTAAGAGACTTGCTTGGTTTTGCCTCCTATTACATAACTTTATAAATTAATACCTGTGAATGTCTCTTCATCTAAACTTTTATATATATTGGTTCATAGTTCAGTATACAAACTTAGATATTCCTACTGAATTCTAGTAGGCAGGCAGTCTGTTTATAAGGAAAAAATTCCAGGAAAATGCCCTTGAAATATCTTTCAAAATTTGCAGAATGAAAACTACTGTTTTGTACTGTTGGTATGCATATTAAATGACACCATAACTTATATCGAAACTGTATTTTACATAAGTAGTTTAGCATCAGGAAAAACTAAATTGTTAGTTATACAAATCATAAACCAATAATGGAATAAGCATGATAATTCATACAAATCAAGATTTTATTAATTTTAAGGGTGAAGGTCTAGCACAATGGAGCTTTTGTTAATGACGGGATATTTCTAATTAATGAATTGGGGAATGATGGCATGGGTGACAGCACCATACTTATTCAGTGAACTGTTTTTTATGCATTTCTTTGCATCTTTGTTATGGGCTTCCCAAGTGTCTCAGTGGTAAGAATCTGCCTGCCAATGCAGGAGACGCAGGAGATACAGGTTCAATCCCTGGATCGCGAAAATCCCTGGGAGTAGGAAGTGGCAACCCACTCCAATATTCTTGCCTGGAAAATTCCATGGACAGAGGAACCGGGAAGGCTAAAGTCTGGAATCTCAAAGAGTTGGATTCGACTGAGACAAGCATGCATGCATACACCTATTTTACAATGTGCAATACATCTAAGCAGAAAATTTATATATAAGAAAGCACACAAATTACCCTGAGAATAATTAAAATCAAGAGTTATTATTTCTATTACTACTATGGATAAGTTAGTAATGGCTGCAATTTTATATTTTAAATTTATTTGTATTTGGGTTGTATAATTTTATTAATATCTCTAAGAATGTATCATCATATCAATATTTTCTTACTGAATTAAAAAATAAAATACAATGCAAATAATTAATTTATTTTAAATTTATAATCATCCTCACATGTATACTGATGTTATACATATGAAGCATGCTATTTTGTATAGTTTGATATATATTTTATATATAATACTGCACACTATATCATTGAGTTATTTTCTCTAACTTTACTCATTAAGAAATTATAACAACTAAAATTCAGAAAATTATTGTGCAGAATGAGCTTATTTTAGAATGGATATTTCCTTCCTTTAATATCTTGATTTATTTTAAATTTCTTAATAAAGCTTTCTAAGGATATAGCTATCTCATCATCTAATACAATATACTGAATCTTTTTCCCATAACACATTTGAAAGTATTTCTTTTCTATTTCAGTACTTCAATAAGACAGTTTAGAAAACTTGAAAACTCTACCTAAGAAAACCAATGGGGATCATTATTTTAGAGGAGATTTATAGTGTTTTATTTAAATTATTGCTTAGAGATAGTTCATTTTAAAATACATGTAAATCCATGGCTGATTCATGTCAATGTACGACAAAAACCACTACAATACTGTAAAGTAATTAGCCTCCAACTAATAAAAATAAATGGAAAAAAAAGTAGAAGTAGAAAATCTGACTCTTTCTTTTCTAAATTATATAAAATCAAAGCTATTAGAACTAGAACCTGTCTTAAAAGGCTGTCTCAATCAGTGCCCTCAATTTAATGATGAGAAAAGCAAGATCCAAAGAGACAAAGTGATTTTCATAAAGTGAAGAAACTTGACTCTAACTGAATAAAATCTTCTTAAAATGATATCTTGCTTAAGTAACGCTTGATGTTTCCTGATTCTGCAGTAACATTCAGTTCCTTGCATTCAATGTTTTAAAATAAATTCTCTGAGAAGTCACAGAAACATGCTTTTGATGCTATGTTAATCTCTCAGACCCGGTCTTATCTAACATCTAATTTTTAGGTTAAATGCAAAAAAATCACGTTTTGATTAGAAATAATTTCTATGCATTAGGCATCATCTAGCAGATGAGTATTTGGAACACTTTTTACTCTTTTTTGATTAAGCTTCAAGCATTTTGAAATAGTAGAGAACAGTGTTCCCTCAGACATCCCAATGCACACCTCACCTAAAAGTTACTGGTTTAATGAGCTGCCGGCAGTAAACCTATTTCACGCCTTCTCTGGGACACAATTTTAATGGAAGAAAAGGTTGGTGAATCCATAGGGAGGTTGTCATGACAATACTTCATAGAAAACCAATAGAATGGAACACTCACAGATAACCTAGGAAAATTATTAGCCAACTTCTTTAGTCACTGAGAAACAAGATTGAGACTAAAGGATATAGAAGCATAGCAGGTTAAATATTTTCTTTCTGCAATTTTTCTACAATTTTTGTGTAGATATTTATTCTTTATTACATTTCTTTTGCCTATATTTATTAACAAATGCAGGGTTTTATGAAGTAATTCTTCAATGCTTTTTGTTTTCTCTCGACATTTTAAGAGAGGTTAAGAACTATGCCTGGCTAACTCTGAATAATCTAATTATGTAATAAATGTTAAAGAAATGAAACACAAAATACTTATTTTTAGTTAGGAGCAGTAAAAAGCATCTAAATGATTGAACTGGTAGATTATGCCAATTTATATTACTTTAGATTATATATAGAAACATTCTTAAGTACAGCATTAAATGGTTTTGACAGCCTTGATACTAGCAGATACTGGAAGGAAGTTCTAATTTTACTGTGTCAGAAGAAAAAATTAAGCACAAAGTGAATACTCCCTCCATTTCAAAAAATTCTACTTTGAGTTCAAACATATTCACTTACTAATACTGCTAATTTTTTAATGATAGATACACAAAATATATTGATGAGAAATATTTCTGCTTAATTTCTCATTTAATGAATACATTTATTTTACCTTAATTAACAAATAGAAATTGAAACCTATCGAATTATGCTATCAATTTTAAAAATTAAGTGAAATACTGGGGACATGATCTAAAATTATACCAGAATTATACTGGGTAATGAACTTTTGATTTAGCCTCTAAATATCCATTTTTATAATTAGAACATATATAGACCCATGTTCTCTGTCATAAGGCATAACATTTACTCCATGATAAAATTCTAAATCTTGAAGAATAAAGACTATGCTGCAACTTTGTTATCCAAGTGTATTGACAAAAATAAATGTGTAATGAATATTTTACTTAGTGGACTGAAGCAAATATGGATAGTTATATATATTTTTCTGTGTTTTGGCTCATGAAATTTTTCAAAATGTTGCCTTAGTTTCTGTCACAATTTTCATATCTTGGAATAAGGAGAGTTGGTTGAAATTATCTGATTGGATTCTTGCAGATTGTGTGATTTAGGGAGAGAGGTTTGCCCTATTCATTTTAAAATTCTTTAGAGTATAGTAGAATTCTGGTTACAGTGATTATTAAGTAAATGTGATGATGAATTTCATTGTTTGAAGTCATTTTAACCTAGGAAATATGAAATAAAAGAAAGTATGGTCTACATTTTGACAAATATGTAGAGGCAAGCATATCTAGATTCTAAATTATATGCGGCATATAGATTATCAAGAAATAAAGACTGAATTTTTTATTAATACGTTTTTTAAACCTTTTTAAGATGTTGAATTCTTTTTATACAACTAAGGTACATGTTCATTTATTCAACTGGTTGATGCACACATCTATCTATCGATCTATTTATCTAGTTAGCTCAGTCAGTAAAGAATCTGCCTGTAATGCAGGAGACTTGGGTTCGTTCCCTGGGTTGGGAAGATCCCCTGGATATGGGAAAGGCTACTCACTCTAGTATTTTGGCCTAGAGAATGGACTGTATAGTCCATGGGGTCACCAAGGGTCAGACACGAATGAGGGACTTTCACTTTTATGTATCATCCACACAATGAAGAAAGATATTTGTGCAGCCAAAAAAAAAAAAATCCTGTTTCAATAAAGCATATTTTAATCCTTTACTGTTCACATACACTAGCCAATATCCTCTTCTAAAGTATTAAATAATCACTAAGTCAAAACTAATTCTATTTTCAAAATTAAATACATGGTTTTGCCAATATTTTGTTCATGAGACTCACTGGTAAAGGATAGGTGGTATTGTAGGGACAAAGCATTCAATCCTAAAATTATCACTTCAAAATTAAACAATGACAATTTACTTAATGTCTCTGAGTGGTTTATTTAATATTTATTTCTATTTTATGAGGCTATGCTAATAAAATGAAATCACACCCTCACATCTGCAGTCTGATATTTACATGTGTTCAACACATTATTTCTCAATGTTCACTTCACTCAAGTTTGTCTGTTAATGTCTAATGGAATCAACATATCAAAAACTGTAGTCAATAGTTGTTTACCTAATCACTTGGATATTTCAGAGACTTATTTTTTAAAAAATAAATAATGATGAGTACCTTTTGCATATGGTAGCTGATACCCAACTTACTGTCTCATCACATTTCGGATCCTTTTATTTTCACCAGCTAAGAAAATTATTCTCCAAAACCTCTTAATTAGGTCAATAGGGAAAACTCAGGATATTTGATCTACCTCTCTAACATTTAAAGTTTGAGGTTTGTTCTACCCAAAATGGTAGTTAGGAGGCATGTTATTTAAGGGAGTACAGTTCAGTGAGGTGATTCTTCCTACTTAAATGTAATGGCATTATTTTATATATTTAAGTAGTATTTAGTTTGACCATACTTCATGTACAAATGTTGCCTCTCCAAGTTAGTATTTTAAGCATGTTTTGACCCACTCCTATGCAAATGATGATTGCTCAGGGCCAGGGTATATTTGCAACACAATAAGCAAAGAGTCAGACATGACTTGGCCGCTGAATAACAACAAGGCTAAGCGGAGGAAGCAACTCAAGTAGGAGAAATTGAAAAATCACAAGCTCCTACCTATTAGAGAATGTAATTACAGTGTTTCAAAAGCAGAGAAACTCTATAATTACTCTGACATTTACCAAGATTTTTGGAAGAGAAAAGGTAGGATCTTAAGGGTTGTGATTTTAAACTTGAGGAAAATTCTTTTAGATAAATCATATTAGAAAGTATAGTCCCAAGGTGACTCTTGGTAGTTTCAAGTAACTGGATACTCTTTTCATGCTAAACTCTCCCTATACATACTGTTATTTCTTTGTTTCAGGAGGAAATATCAGATGTACTAGTCTTGAGAGTTTGAAGGCACTCAATTAACTGTGTATGAATGAGTATCTGAATCAATAAACTAAGATTAAGCCGCTTATAAATACTACATCTATATACCTCTGGGTCAGGGTTTCCTTTCTCAACCACACTGTCATCTCTGTATTAGGATGTCAACTCATAAGTTTCTGGGTTTGGAAAAAGGACAATGTCATACATCCACTCTTAAATCCACCTGTTAAAAATTTATTAACTACTGTATACAAATCATTGTTCTATGTGTTTCTAATATATTGGTAAACAAAGTGAATTTACAAGCTTTTGTGATGATGATGATAGTGATGATGATGATGATAGTGACAATGATGATGATGATTATAAAAACAGGTAATGATTTCATAATGCTTAATATGTACCAAGTAATGACTTTTATATATACATATATATGGGCTTCCCTGGTGGGTCAGATAGTAAAGAATTGGCCTGCAATACATGAGACCCAAGTTCAGTCCCTGGATTGGGAAGATTTTTTTCCTGGAGAAGACAATGGATTCTCACTCCAGTATTCTTGCCTGGAGAATTCCATGGACAGAAGAGCCTGGTGAGCTAGAGTACATGGGGTCACAAAGAGTTGGACATGACTGAGTGACTAACATACATACATAAATATATAAAATAGTGCATCCATAAAAACTATGAGATAGGTATTTTGATTTACTCCTACTCTATAAATGAGGATTGAAACAGGGTGAGATTAAGGAAACTTGCTCATGGTCATAGAGCTAGCAAGTGACAGAACTGCAATCAAAGCCTGGGAATGTGGTTCTAGGACCTGTTCTTAACCATAACACCTTGCTTCCACCTAATTATACTAAGTGACTAGCAGTTGATTCGCTCAGGCTGTTATCTGAGAACTTTTGTTTTTGTTCAGCCACTCAGTGGTGTCTGAGTCTTTGTGACCCATGGATTGCAGGATGCCAGGGTTCTCTGTCCTACAGTGAGTGGGTGGAATATAATACTTTACTTGTAGCTGGGGGAAGGATGGACAAATGTATACAAAAGAATAAGATTTACTTTTTGCATGAATATTAAAATATTTTAGGACTAATAGAGATAGAATGTGTATTATTTAAGGGATCTGTATAATGTAAACTTACAGAAGAGAAACCTGCCCAACCTCTTTGGAGCCTAATTAATCTTCTATGATCATGGGGCTTTACAGTGTATAGCTTGGACTAGGACAAAGGTTCAGTGTTTTTGCACACTGTTCAGCCTCTAGTCTTATTTTTATTCAACTATAATTTATAAATGAATAGTTTATTTAAATTAACACAAGCATATATACAATAAGGAATATCCATTATTGCAACTTAAGTGAAAGTGAGTGAAGTCACTCAGTCATGTCCGAGTCTTTGCAACCCCATGGACTGTAGCCAACCAGGTTCCTCCATCCATGGGATTTTCCAGGCAAGAATACTGGAGTGGGTTGCCATTTCCTTCAGGAGATCTTCTCCACCCAGGGATTGAATCTGGGTCTCCCTGATTGTAGGAAGACACTTTACCTTCTGAGCCACCAGGAAGTCCAATGCAACTTGCTGCTACTGCTGCTGCTGTCGCCTAAGTCGTGTCCGACTCTGTGCGACCCCATAGACGGCAGCCCACCAGGCTCCCCCGTCCCTGGGATTCTCCAGGCAAGAACACTGGAGTGGGTTGCCATTTCCTTCTCCAGTGCATGAAAGGAAAAGTGAAAGTGAAGTCACTCAGTGGTGTCCAACTCTTAGCGACCCCATGGACTGCAACCCACCAGGCTCCTCCATTCATGGGATTTTCCAGGCCAGAGTACTGGAATGGGTTGCCAGAGACTTCTCCCCAATGCAACTTAAGTGTAATGCAAATATAAAGTTCACAGTTAACAATTCAAGCATTTGCCTTTAATGCTAATTAAATAGCATCCTTCTTGTAGGCAACTCTATAAATACCATTATAGACAAACTATACACAGTGTCTACACTAAAAATTGATAGCAGATAGCAGGTAAGTTGGAAAAATAATTATTGAACTAACAATACCCATGTAAAGATTGCTTTAACCACACAGCCAAAACTAAAATTAACCTAACAATATATATTAAAGCATATCTTTTTAAAAAAACTGAAAAAGTATATACATATGTTTGTATATAACTAAATTTACTATGCTACATGTCTAAAACTAACATGATGTTGCAAATCAACTGTACTTTAATGAAAAGCAAAAACCATATGTCCCTTTAGCCTATGATATTATTACTAATTAGCACTTTCTATACTATAGACTATCTGCTTATTAAATATATAAATAAATTGATCCATCATTTATGTATTATCTCTAGGACACATAAACATCTGTGCTATACAAATAAACATATGACTAGGGTGGATCCTTGATCAATTAAAATCTGATGCATGAGATTAACATATTTTCAAGTACAATTTAAATGAATGTAAAATACACATTTTTATTGCTAATCATGTATACACATTCCCTCAGCATGAGAATTATATTTTAATACATTATGCTAACGAAAAATGAGCAAAACATGTTTCTTTTCAAGATAATTTATAATGTCAAGTCATGCATGAGAGTAATGAGATTAATAATATAAAGTATAGATTTATTCACTCTCTGGATGATAAATCATGACAAGTCATTAAAGTCATTTAATTCTGATACAGTAAAACCATGCGATGGCAGAGAGAATGGATGATACTATTTGGAATAGTTCATGCCTAGTTGATGAGATAAAATTAAGTCAGAGTTGTTAGTAGTGTTCTAAAATTGTTTTCATTAATGAAAATCTGGTAACTTTGAATGGAATGTAAATCATAAGAGAATGGCATGCTCCCTTTGATGATTTCAATACCACACATGAAAAGAACATTCCAAGCTAGTATCTCTTACAGTTTATGACTCATAATGATTGACTTCTTTCTTACATAAAACAGGTCAACAGCCTCCCAAATTAAGTTAAAATACAAACATAAAATACATGAATTTTAACTTTGTTTAAATATATAAACAATTGTTTGTATGCCTATTATCCTTGGGTAAACTATTACTAATGTTTTATAATTTTATTTTTATTATTGTTGTTTTAAAGTTAATAAAGACCTGGCTCACAGCTCAAAAGTTACAAAAGGATTTCTTCTGCTTAACTCTCACACACCTACTTCTTTTGGAATATCCCAGTGAGTTTACTGGGTGATCTTTAAGAGATACTTCAATTAAAGTACCTATATTTGTTCATATATATATTCATTTCCCCATTGTTTTTTCACAAAGGTTTTAGCATAATATATAACTATTCTAAAATTTTCATTTTCTTTTTCTTAGTATTTAGTAAATCTTGGAGATCTTTTTATACACTATACAAAGGTCCTCTTGTTAAATGAAAAAGTTATCTATTTGATATACCAAAATATCAAAATTTTAAAAGTGAGATATATTATCAATAATATGTACACTTTTTAATTGATATATTCATTTTACATTTAGAAATAGGTCTAATTATTACCATGATTTTGAAATGAATTAGTTTAAACTTATATTTTGTGCTATTTATGAAAGTGTTAAACAAAGGAAATATCAAAGATATCTATTGTCAATTCTATTCCTGATTACTGTTAACATACTGTGATTTGTGGACTGGGAACACAGTTTAAATAAGTGCTCAATTTTTCATCTTAATGTGAATAAAACATTTGTTTGTCTGCTTTGATCTGTTCATAACTCAAGATCTTAGACAACTCAGTAGTCTGCATGGGTCTGCAAACTCCTGTTAACGCACCCATTTACAGGAATTTACAGTTGCTCAGTTGCTCAGTCTTGGCTGACTTTTCGCAACCCATAGACTGTAGCACAACAGACTTCCCTGTCCTTCACTATTTCTCGGAGTTTGCACAAACTCATGTCCACTGAGTCGTTGATGCTATCCAACTATCTCATCCTCTGTCACCCCTTTCTCCTCCTGCCTTCAATCTTTCCCAACATCAGGCTCTTTTCCAGTGAGTCAGTTCTTCACATCAGGTGGCCAAAGTATTGGAGATTTAGCTTCAGCATCAGTCTCTCCAGTGAATATTCAGGGTTGATTTTCTTTAGGACTGACTGGTTTGATCTCCTTGCTGTCCAAAGGGCTCTCAAGAGTCTTATGAAGCACTACAATTCAAAAGCATCGATTCTTTGACACTCAACCTTCTTTATGTCCAACTCTCACATCTGTACATGACTACTCGAAAAATCATAGCTTTGACTAGATAGACCTTTGTCAGCAAAGTTTTATCTCTACTTTTTATATGTTGTCTAGGTTGGTCATAACTTTTCTTCCAAGAAGTGAGCATCATTTAATATGATGGCTGAAGTCACCATCTGCAGTGATTTTGGGGCCCCAAAAAATAGTCTCTCACTGTTTCCACTCTCTCCCCATCTATTTGCCATGAAGTGATGGGACCAGATGCCATGATCTTAGTTTTCTGAATATTGAGTTTTAAGCCAACTTTTTCACCCTCCTCTTTCACTTTCATCAAGAAGTTCTTTAGTCCTTCCCTTTTCTGCCATAAGGGTGGTGTCATCTGAGTAGCTGAGGTTATTGATATTTCTCCCCAGCAAACTTGAATTTAGCTAGTGCTGCATCCGGCCTGGAATATCCCATGACATACTCTGCATATATGTTAAATAAACAGGGTAAAAATATCCAGCCTTGTTATCTCCTTTCCCAATTTTGAACCAGTCAGTTGTTCCATGTATTGTTCTAACTGTTGCATCTTCACCTGTATACAGGAAATCAGGAGACAGGTAAAGTGGTCTGGGATTCCCATCTGTAAAAGAACTTTTCACATTTTGGCAAGAATACTGGAATGGTTTGCCATTCCTTCCTCCAGTGGACCATGTTTTATCAGAACTTTCAAGGTTGACCCATCCATCCTGTGTGGCCCTTCATGTCATGGTTCATGGCTTCATTGAGTTATGCAAGCCCCTTTGTGAGAATGAGGCTGTGATCCATGAAGGGTATATTAGCCATAACACTTAGAAAAAAACACCAATTACTACTTTTTATAATTTCTCAAAATAAAAGTCTCAAAGTAAATTGAAAAAGACATACACAAGACTTGCATGCCAAAAATTACAAAATAGTGATAATTTAAAATAAAGATCTAAATAAATGTTGGGACATATTATACTGTTGTACAGACAATATAGTAATGATGTCAACTTTTCCCAACTGATACACAGATTTATCCCAATTCCTATCAAAATCACATCAAAATTTTTATATATATATAAATAAGCTTATTGTAACATTTATATGTAAACGCAAAGGAATCAGAGTAGCTAAAATGAATGTTTGTTGCATTTATGTTAATTGGCTTATTTTATTATTTTTAAAAAGTTGAAATTTTATGGTGTCATATATCAATATTTTTCCTTGTATATCTTATTTTGATATCATGCTCTGTAGGTTTCTTTATTGAAATACAATTGATTTACAATATTGTGTTAGCTTCAGCCATACAGCAAAATGATTCAGTTATGCATTTTTTTTTCAGATTACTCTGAAAGACCTATATGCTGAAAGCTATAAAACATTAATCAAAGTAATTGAAGATGATGAGAAGAAATAGATATTTCATGCTCCTGGATTGGAAGAATTAATGTTAAAATGGCCATAATACTCAAAGAAATCTACATATTTAATGTGATCCCTATCAAAATATCCATGATACTTTTCATAAACTAGAAAAAATTTTCCTAAAATTTTACAGGTCGTCTTTTGCACTGTAAATATATATGTATGTGCTATATATAAATAATATATAAAATGGGCATGTTTTGAAAGTGAAAATCACTCAGTCCTGTCCAGCTCTTTGCAATCCCATGAACTATATGGTCCATGGAATTCTCCAGGCCAGAATACTGGAGTGGGTAGCCATTCCCTTCTCCAGGGGATCTTTCCAACCCAGAAATCGAACCCAGGTCTCCCACATTGCAGGTGGATTCTTTACCAGCTGAGCCTTCAGGGAAGCCCTGTGTATGTTATATATATATATATATACACATACATATGTATATATGTGTGTGTGTGTATGTGTATATATATACATGTATATATATATTCAATATTTTATGATGACGATAAAGTCCTAAATCCACATGAGATTTATTTTGTTATTTTGTATGCTATTCAGACTTAACTAATTTCTTATATATTAAACTTATTTTGAAAAACATTTTTACCCACCTATTTTGGATACTTTTTTTTTCCATTTGTTTTTATTAGTTGGAGGATAATTACTTTACAATATTGTAGTGTTTTTTTTTAATCATATAAAGGGTTATTTCAATTCCCTTTCTATCTTATAAAGCATTATTTCAGTTCAGAATAACAAGGTTCTTTAGAAAAGTAAGATTAAGTAATTAATAATAAACCTTCTTCATATGAAATTATTCCCCATGCAAGCATCCTTACCCATATTTAATTCTGCTTGTTGTTCTGTACTCACAAAATCCTGTTGCAAAAATTGCAACTCCATGGACTATAGCCCATCAGGCTCTGCTGTCCATGGGATTTCCTGGCAAGGATACTGGTGTGGGCTGCCATTTCCTTTTCCAAGGTATCTTCCTGACCCAGGGATCGAACTGAGTCTCCTGCATTGTAGGAGCCACTGAGCCACCAGGGAAGCCACATAAATTCTATTAATCCAATCAAATCTTTAAAGGACAAAATGATACCAGGATGCAATACAAAGACAACAAAAAAGGGAAAATATTTAAGAATTACAGAAATGTGCCTAAAATGACTGTGTCTAGAAGTCAAACACAAAAATCAAAAGGAAAATATAGAATTCTTTGATACCAAGAATCAGTTAACACTGTCCCCTCTGCTAAAGAAACTCAAACAGCTCCTGGAAATTGTTACAGATTAGTAGGAAATAACTTGAGCTAATTCACCCTTCTATGGAATTATACGGAGTATATAGCATATCACCCAGAAATTTTATGTCCATAAATATCAGTACTTTAGTTTTGAATATGTAAAATCAGTTATACTTTAATTCATGTGTTTGCTTTCTGATGAGCAAGCGGCATCAGTTGCCTGTTATTAGCAATGGAAGACGAGCACTTCTGCCTACTGCATCTTGGTATCTGAGTCATCAATGAAAATGTCAACACTGGCAGGAACATTGCTTTACTTTCGTGGAGAAGAGAGGAGTAAGATCAGCTTCAATAGTGGGCTTCAGTCTCCTGTGGATAGTAGGTTCCTCCAGGTAGCCCGCCAACCCCGGGCAGCTGACCTGCACTCACACCTCTTATGCTCCAGCAGAAGGCCTTTATCCCTTCCCTATAGGAAACAGATGCAGCGGTGGGCTGACCAGATGCCATTTGACATACATGCTTAGGCGAACAAAAGAGTGCACAGTGAGTCTGCAACAGGAAAAGCCTTACCCCACAAAATGATAAGTCAGGCATGGTAAGAAATTGTTCTGGACCCAACACCCATTCTTATGTCATTGAGAAAAAGTCCAAAGACAATGATGGGACTGCTTTTTCTAACAGCTTCATGGTAAATTTTGCCTTTTTCATAGTTTTACCTTAGCACTAAAAATAGGATATAAGCACCAAGGACAACTCCACAGACCAGCCATTAGAAAATGAAAGAATGATTCATTTTACAGTGATTTATAATGCAGCTAAAAGCCCAGAAAACAAAACAGAGCAGAACAAAACAGGAATCTAAAACAGGAGAGAGAAGTCGATTCATTTCAATTATTTTCATATTGAATACATTCTTGTTACAAAATGCTTTGCAACCTGATTTACACATCTTGTTTTTGCTCTTCACAAAAAAACCTGAATGTCAGAAATCAGGTATTTTTGTTAGCAATTTATTGGAATGAAAATTGAACTTTAGAGTTATTCATATAATGTGTCAGAAACATTTTAATCATAAATTGCCTCTTATAGTTCAGTTCAGTTCAGTCGCTCAGTCGTGTCCAACTCTGAGACACCATGGACTGCAGCATGCCAGGCCTCCCTGTCCATCACCAACTCCCAGAGTTTACTTATAGTTATTTGCTTTCAATTTCCAGAATTTCTGTATTTTGCTTTCCTAGTAATATAGTCATTATAAAGTAAGGATGGTTTCTTAAAATCAAGTACACTGTTCAGCAAAGAATATCAGATGACAGAAATCATAAATTTATGTGACAACTTGGATTTTATAATATGAAAATTTCATAATTCAAAAAAATTCAATATAGATGAGGACTTAATAAATTCACTTTAATATTTTCTAAAATAAGCATTGTATTATGGCAGGCTAGGTTAATAAAAGAGAGATAAGAAGGTCTTCTTCAGTGAACAATGAAAAGAAATAGAGGAAAACAATGTAATAGGGAAGACTAGCAATCTCAAGAAAATTAGAGATACTAGGGGAACACTTCATATAGAGATGAGCACAATAAAGGACAGAAAGAGCAATGGCCTAATAGAAGCAGAAGAGATTAAGAATAGCTGGCATGAACACACAGAAGAACTATCCAAAAGAAGGTCTTCATTACCGGATAATCACGATGGCATGGCCACTCACCTAGGGCCATAAATCCTGAAGTGTCAAGTCAAGTGGGCCTTCGGAAGCATTACTACAAATAAAGCTAGTGGAGATGATGGAATTGCAGCTGAGCTATTTAAAATCCTAAAAGATGATTTTGCTAAAGTGCTGCACTCATTAAGCCAGCAAATTTGGAAAATTCAGCAATGGTCACAGGACTAGAAAAGATCAGTTTTCATCTTAAACCCAAAGAAAGGCAATGCCGAAGAATATTCAAACTATAGTAAAATTGTGCTCATTTCACATGATATCAAGGTATGCTCAAAATTGCTCAAAGCAGGCTTTGATAGTACATGAACCAATAACTTCCAGATGCATAAGCTGTATTCAAAAAAGTCAGAGGAAGCGAAGCAGAGAACAAATTGTCAACATCCCTTGGATCATAGATAAGACAACAGAATTCCAGAAATACAACTACTTCTGCTTCATTGGCTGTGCTAAAGCCTTTGACTGTGTGGATCACAACAAACTGTGGAAAATTCTTAAAGAGATGGGAATACCAGACCACCTTACCTGCTTCCTGCGAAACCTTATGCAGGTCAAGAAGTGACAGTTAAAACCAGACATGGAACAATGGACTGGTTCAAAATTGGGAAAGGAGTACATCAAGACTGAATACTGTCACCCTGCTTATTGAGCTTATATTCAGAGTACATCATACAAAATGCTGGGCTGGATGAATCACAAGTTGGAATCAAGATTGCTGGGAAAAATATCAACAATCTCAGATATGCAAATGACACCACTCTAATGAGGGAGCAGCAAAGAAGGAAATAGTTGAGTAGGCATCACCTACTCAATGGAAATGAGTTTGAGTCAACTCCTGGAGACACTGAAGGACAGTGAAGCCTGGTATATTGCAGTCCTTGTGTTCCAAAAGAGTCAGACACAACTTAGTGACTGAACAACAGGTTAATAATACATCCTGATGGAAAATGGATTGTGGTCAACAATATTACATGATAAACAAAATTGTTAAAAATGTTATCCATATTCAGAGTAAAAAACTGTTTTGGATTCAGAGGACAAGTTACAGCTTCACAATAAAACAGTGCTAATTATCATTCAGGTATGTCTGACTCTTTGCAACCCCACGGACTGTAGCCTGCCAGGCTCCTCTCTTCATGGAATTCTCCAGGCAAGAGAGTAGGTGTGTTTAGTCGCTCAGTCATGTCCGACTCTTTGCGACGGTCATAGACTGTAGCCCACCAGGCTACTTGGTCCATGGGGATGCTCCAGGCAAGAATACTGGAGTGGGTTGCCATGTCCTCCTCCAGGGGATCTGCCCAACCCAGGGATAGAACCTACGTCTCCTGCATTGCAGGTGGATTCTTTACTGTCTGAGCCACCAGAGGAGTAGGTAGCCATTACTTTCTCCAGGGGATTTTCCTGACCCAGGGATTGAACCCAGATCTCTGGCATTGCAGGAAGATTTTTTACCATCCAATGGAAAGCCCAGTTTCTAGATAATTCACTTAAATAGAACCTGAAAGATCTTGAAGTGGCAAATAGTTATATCAAACATTTATTTTATGCAGGAATTTATAACTTCAGGTGTGCATCTCTGTATGCCGACTACAATTTGCCTATAGATTGGATTTTAAAATCTACTAGTAGAGTTGTTGATTAAAACTTGAGTCAGTGTTTCCCTGAGGATAAAAATCAGAGTTCAGTCTAACTGTATAAACATTTGCTCTGGCACATAATATAATTTAGACTCGCTTACAAGAGTAGCTTTATTTCCTTCCCAAATAATGTTTAATATTGTAACCTGCTTTCCTTATCTCAAGAATGTTCTTCTTATCATTACATCTATAATTTCAAATTCACTGTCTCATAATCAATGCAAATCTTTTTACATGCCCCATGGAGAAGGAAATGGCAATCCACTCCAGTATTCTTATCTGGGAAATCCCATGGACAGAGGAGCCTGGCTGTCTTCAGCTCATGGGGTCCCAAAGTCAGACACAGCTTGGCAACTAAGCAACAATATTGTATATGCTAAACAAGTCCTAGTAACTACCATTTTATTGAGAGATTTGAATTTTTTTAACAAAGTGTATTTATATACTAGGAATGAAAACTTAACATTTACATATTTTAAATGTACATTAGCTACAAAAAATATTGTCTAAGTTTCAAAAGGAACACACATAGTATTAATTGTTGCCTCTTTGATTAGTAGAATTTCTTGGATATTAGTGGCATAGAAATGATCTATCTTAATATCTTCATTCATGTTTATGAATATTTACAGGAACCAGAGATCAAATTGCCAACATCCCTTGGATCATCAACAAACTGGAAAATTCTTAAAGAGATGGGAATATCGGATCACCTTACCTTCCTCCTAAGAAATTTGTATGCAGGTCAAGAAGTTTCAGTTAGAACTGGACATGGAACAACAGACTGGTTCCAAATCAGGAAAGGGGTATGTCAAGTTTGTATATTGTCACCTTTCGTATTTAACTTATTTGCAGAGTACATCACTTGAAATGCTGGCTGGATGAAGCACAAGCTGGGATCAAGAGTGCTGGAAGAAATATCAATAACCTCAGATACACAGATGACACCACCCTTATGGCAGAAAGCAAAGAACTAAAGAGCCTCTTGAAAGTGAAAGAGAAGAGTGAAAAAGTTGGCTTAAAACTCAACATTCAAAAAACCAATATCATGGCGTCTGGTCCCATCACTTCATGGCAAATAGATGGGGAAAAAATGAAAAAGGTGAGAGAGCTTATTTTGGGGGGGGGGGCTCCAAAGTCACTGCAGATGGTGACTGAAGCCATGAAATTAAAAAAGACACCTGCTCCTTGGAATAAAAGCCATGACTAACCTAGATAGCATATTAAAAAGCAGAGACAATACTTTGCCAACAAAGGTCTGTATAGTCAAAGCTATGGTTTTTCCAGTAGTAGTCATGTATGGATGTGAGAGTTGGACTATAAAGAAAGTTGAGTGCTGAAGAATTGATGTTTTTGAACTATGGTGTTGGAGAAGACTCTTGAGAGTCCCTTGGACTGCAAGGATATCCAACCAGTCCATCCTAAAGGAAATCAGTCCTGAATATTCATTGGAAGGAATGGTGCTGAAGCTGAAACTCCAATACTTTGGCCACCTGATGCAAAGAATTAACTCATGTGAAAGACCCTGATGCTGGGAAAGATTTAAGGCACAAAGAAAAGAGGATGACAGAGGATGAGATGGTTGGATCGTGTCACTGGCTCAATGGACATGCGTTTGAGTAGGCTCCAGGAGTTGGTGATAGGAAAGCTTGGCATGCTGCAGTTCATGGGGTCGCAAAGAGTTGGACAGGACTGAGCAACTGAACTGATCTGAATAGTGAGCATTATGTAGAAGGGCCCAGGGATGAAGGGATCTAAGAATCTGAAAGAGAACCCCTGGAGCCAGGATTAAAGCCTGGCACATTGCAGTCCATGAGGTCGCCAAGAGTCAGACAGGACTGAGTGACTGAGATGACCGAACTGAACCAAACTGAGACACCTGCAATTAAGGTGCAAAATAGTATTTGTTAGTTATTTTAAGACAATGAGAAAAATATCAACAGCTGAAAAGTTCATTTTTCTCCAGCAAAGCTACACTGATATATTATAACCTTAATATTCTTACAGGTACACAGCAGTTAATAAGTACTACAATGAGTTACCTTGATGAGCATAGATAAATAGATTAGCCATGCAAATAAATGGGTAGGGTTTTTCTGTTTCATAATGGACTAATATGCACCAGTGAACACAATTAACATCTTAAATATGTTGTAAGGCAAACTTCAAATAGAATGAAATTCATATTTCTTGAATATGTTTCTCTTTAGAATGGGTAAGTTGTTTTTCCCCCTCTCATTGGAAGCAGATGCTAATTTCATCACTCCTCTCTCTCTCTTGTTCTCATTACCCAATGACCATTTCCATTAGCTCAACATCCAAGGCTACTACACACTTTTTAACGACAGTCTATATAGTTGCTAATAATCTAGAGAAATAAATGTACTTTACCCAGATACCATTTAACAATTATTTGAGCAAGGATAAACTATGACCATGGAGACTGTAATCTCACTCACCATTTGCTTTTCCTTTGAATAGTGTAAGAGACAATCTCAGAACAGACTAAGAAAACAACTCCACTTTCTTGGAATAACGAGTTATTTTCACATAGAGTTTAAGAACTGATTAATATAAAGTCATAGGTACAAATTATGTTGGTCACTTTCACTTATTCCTATTAAATGAAGAATATTTCAGGATATGAAAAATAGTAAAAAGCATTATTTTGTTTATTGTTACTCATCATATCTTCTTGAGTTAGTTTTGTAAATCAATATATTCACATAAGAAAATGTATGTTTTTATTCTAAATCAATACAATGAATAAATGTTTGTTGTTTAAATGCTGATATCATATGCCTCAATGCATTTGCTTATTTTGAAATATTAGAATATTATGAGTATGTTAAAAGTTAATGCATTAATGTAAAGTGAAACCAAAAGGAAATATTGATTTGTTTTAAATTTAAGTTTATTAAATAGCCTTGGGGAAATGTGAGATCCAATAATACAATTATTTAATGAATTAAAGTTGAATGAAAATTTACTTTTGCTAAATTTTGTAACTGTGGTTATATCTATTTTATAATATAAGTGTTTGCAACATGATCAATAAAACAAAGACAGTGGCTGCATGTAAAGTTGGAATCACTTATATGAGATGTACTCAATTGGCCTCAGTCATATTTTCTTTCACTGAGAATTTTGGGAAAGATAAAATATATATATGTATTTTTATTTCTTTAAATGTAAACATTCTAATCTTTTTCAGGCAAACATTACATGACATTTAAAAACATTATGCCCCCCCAAATAATATGTAATTGTTTTACACACACACACACACACACACACACATGCATATATTTTTTTTTCTTGTACTTAGATTTCTTTCTATGACTATCTGTTAACTTGACAGGCAAGATATTTAAGCTTGCATTATGACTTTGAAAAATTACCAGATGAACCAGTTCATGCAGCTTATTTTTCGTAATTTCACAAGGACAAATTTTAATGATTTGAAATTCATCAAAAGCATTTTCTTGAAGATACATCAATAATGCAGTGAAGCACAGAATTCACTTAAACTGGGCTAATCATAAGATCATACCGTGATGAAATGAATGTAACAAAATGGCATGGTCATACTTATTTTAAGCCAAACACACTCAACTAGAGTCACTAAGGATGCTAATTTCTGAAATAAAAATCAAATATAAATGTAAATATCCTTATTTATGCCAATGATTTGAATATAATAAGAAAACAAATTGTTAAATAATTCTACATTTTAAGGTCAAATAAGAGGTTACAAAAAAGAAATCTGAGAATATTAAAAAGAATAAGGCTAGGAAAATTTCCCACAAGATAGCAACAATTATGATGAAACCATAGTATGATGTTGGCAAAATAGTGTAATAGATAAAGAGCTAAAGGAAATAGAAAAAAAAAAAAAAAGAGACCATGTAATTTTAACCTGTAAATCTATTTACTAGAGAAGCATTAGAAATCCATGGGAAAATTCATTCAGTAAAGGTCATTAGAAAGTTGGCTATCCATAGAGAGAAAAATAAAGTTTGATCCAATCATACCTCTTGAAGTATAACTCTCAGATAGATTAATGACATAAATGTTTAAATAGAAATTCCTATATGACATTTAGAAAATAAGATACTATATGTATGATGGTGAACAGAACAGAAACTGTTTTAAAAAATAAAAGCACAATGGAAAAATAAATTACATATTTGGTAATATTTTAAATATTTTTTTCCTGAGCAACAAAAGATAAAATTAGTAACATTAAAAATATAAGCCACAAACTGAGGGAAGATATTTCAAAACATATAACTAACCAAATAGCACCAATGAAAATATATACAAAATTTTTTAAAAACAAAAATTTTAAATATACCTAATTAAAAATATGCAAAGGACACAATTAAACACAAAGGTGAAAAATTCTGAGTTCTCAACAAATGTCTGAAAAAAAGTTGAATATTACACATAATCTAGATGGTAGATAATGAAACGAGACATCATTTCACTGACATCAGATTGATAAATATAAAAATGCCTGATGATTGTAAGAATTTCATTGATGTAAAATCAAGATAATATTTATGCACTAATTAGAAAAACTAGCAACCACTCTGGAGACTAACTATTAATAAAGTTAAATACTACTACTCAGAAATTCTATTTCAAATCACATACATACATAAACACAAACATACACATATAAATATAAACACACTATTCCAGAGTAAAGGCAAAGTAAAGATCCTAGCCAACTCATACCCTATTCTTATAACCTTAATATCAAAACATAAGAAACACATTATAAGAATAAACTTACTTATAGGTCAAGTTCTTAATGAAGTGCATGGGAAAATCTTATTCTTAGCAAAGCAGTATCAGCAAAGTATAAAACTGGTAATAGAACTACCATGTGAGTTATTCCAAGAATGCATGGCTGCTTAAACATTAGAAAAAATCATTAAGTGCAATTCATCAAATAAACATAATAAAGAGAAAAACATGCATTCATTAGATATTTTAAAATGAGCAGAGCAAATTTGCTGGATATAAAATCAGCATTAAAGGTCTATTTCTGCATACAAGGAAACATAGTTTAAAAATTAGTTTACAAGGATGCCATTTTACAACAGCATACACATAAGAAGTACATAAGAAATAAACTGATAAGAATATAAGTAAGATCTTTATAAGACAGAAAATATCTCCTAAACAAACAAGAGAACATCTTACAAGTTCTTAGAAGGAAATAATACTGGTAAGATGTAAATTTTCTGCTAACTGAACTATAGATTCAACAAAATTCAAATCAAAATTGAAACATGATTTTTTATGAACCATGGTATAGTTCAGTTCAGTTCAGTTGCTCAGTCGTGTCCGACTCTTTGTGACCCCATGAATCGCAGCATGACAGGCCTCCCTGTCCATCACCAACTCCTGGAGTTTACTCAAACTCATGTCCATCGAGTCGGTAAGGCCATCTAACCATCTCATCCTCTGTCATTCCCTTCTCCTCCTGCCCCCAATCCGTCCCAGCATCAGGGTCTTTTCCAATGAGTCAGCTCTTCTTATCAGGTGGCTGAAGTATTGGAGTTTCAGTTTCAACATCAGTCCTTCCAATGAACACCCAGGACTGATCTCCTTTAGGATGGACTGGTTGGATCTCCTTGCAGTCCAAGGGATTCTCAAGAGTCTTCTCCAACACCACAGTTCAAAACCATCAATTCTTCGGTGCTCAGCCCTATTTATAGTCCAATTCTCCGATCCTCCGATCCACACATGACCACTGGAAAAACCATAGCCTTGACTAGACGGACTTTAACCAGAAAAATAGAGTCAGCCATTGTTTCCACTGTTTCCCCATCTGTTAACCATGAAGTGATGGAGTCAGATGCCATGATCTTAGTTTTCTGAATGTTGAGCTTTAAACCAGCTTTTTCACTCTCCTCTTTCACCTTCTCAAGAGGCTCCTTTATCAAGAGGATTCTGGTATAAGAAGGTCTCAAAAATTTATATGCATATGCAAAGGGCCAGAATACACAAGTCCCTATGTACAAGAATTACAAAGTGAAAAAATTTGTCAGACCCAATACCAAGCATCACTTAAAATTTATAGTAGTTAAGAGGATATGATTTTGGCTTTCTTATGGAAATATGATCAATTTAACATAGTGACCTCAGAAGCATATACACAAACATATGAGAAATTGTATATATTACACAGATGAAAATGCAGATGGGAGTAAGATGACTGATTTATAAACAAATTGTACTGTTTTAGAACAGTTTTAAATTTACAGAAAAATATAGTTTTCTTGCAGTTCACACCCACTTTTCCCTATTATTAATGCCTTATATTAGAAAGGTGCATGTTTTTATTGTTTAAGGTACATTTGTTATTAAATAATCAATAACATATAAATAAATATTTATACATTACTTTTAGATAGCATCTATATTTTCTTTCCATTCATATAGTGTTAACCTAAATTCATTTTTCTGGTTCAGGAGTCACACCTCCCCGCAAGATATCACATAACCTTAGTCAGTATATCTCCTTATTCCCCCCTTGGTTTTGAGAATTTCTTAAACTTTCCTGTTTTAATGACCTTGACAATTTTGGGAAGTAATGATCATGCATTTGTGGAAGGTCCCTCAAATTAGACTTATTTCTCTCATGGTTATACTTTTCTCATGGTTTTGGTTTTAGAGCAGAGGATCATAGATGAAGGTGAATTTTATTACAATGTATCAAGGATACATGCTATCAACATGGCACCACTTGAGGTTGACTTCTTGAACTTAATCACCTGGACAAGGTAGTATTTGTCAGTTTTTCATTATAAAGGTAATATTATGCCTTTTCCACACTGTACTCAAAAGGAGAAACTCAACATGCACAGCTGCCACAAGGAGCAAGGAGTTAAATCCTACTTCTTGAAGGACAGGATATCCCCATAGGTTATTTCTAATTCTCCTGCATTTAATATATATTTAAAATTATTTGTTTATATCAGAATCAGATTGTTTCAGAATTAGCCATGGGGAGCTCTTTCATTTGGTTTCTGAGTTCCTCTGCCATACCTCATTATTGCTGTATTTATCTTTTAAATAAATCCTTACTGGAACTACAAGTTACTGCAGCATCATTTGTCTACTTCCTGCCTTGGTTCTAGAATCACCATTTCTCTAAGAACTCCTTGAGGGTTTTTTTCTTCCTTTTTTTTTGCAGAATGGTTTGTCAGATTTTTTTGTAAAGTCCAAAAGTGGAAAAATCCCAAAACTTTATTAATACTGGAATGAGTAAATATATTGTGGAGTATTCACACAATGGGAAATTATACAGTAATGAATATGAATAATCTATAGCCTCAAGCATCAGTATGGTTGAATCTCACAAAAATGCTGAGCTTAAGTTTCAAATTACAATAGAATGCATATAATGTGATTCTATTTATAATAGAATTATGCACACTTCATTATAAGAGATCATTCAGTTAGATTTCTATTGCTATTGTAACAAATTACAAATTATGGTAACAAATATGTTTGTTAGTATAAATAGACCTTACAGTTCTGAATCAAGTCAAGAGTTCTAAATGGGTCTCAATGGGCTAAAACTGAGAGGTTGACAGGGCTGCATTCCTTTTGCAGGCTCTAAAGGAATATTCCTTTCTTTGACATTTCCATTTTCTCAAGGTCACCCACACTCCTTAGCTCACGGACCCTTCCTCCATCCCAGTGCTAGCTATGTCAGGCTGCATTTTTCTTATGCTGCCATCTCTTTAATTCTCTATTTTTGCCTCCATCTTCCACACTTATGGCCCTTATGATTTCAGGGGACCCACCTTGATAATGCAGAATAAAATCCTAACTGTAAGGTTAGTTGATTAACTAAGTTAACTTCATCTGCAACCTTATCTCCCCTTTGCCATGTAATGAAACATGTTTATAGGTTCCAGGGTTAAGGACATAGTAGGGGCATTATGCTTCCTACTAGAATTATCATTCAAAAATTAATTACATATTTGAATGCCTGTATCACTAGTAAAACAATGAAGAAAATTGGGGCAGTGATTCTCACTGAAGTTAGAAGAATGATTCCTTCCAAGAAGAAGACAAGGAAATATAAAAAGAAAGGAAAATGTATAGGCCTCTCATTCGGCAGTGACTGATTTCTTAAGCAAAAGTTTCAAGTGGACTCATCATTAATCTTTATCCTGCATCAGTGGGCACAGTGTTGAGATACTATGTGTTCTACAATTTGTAATTATTTCTTGTTTTTCCCCTTACAATTTTAAAGGTCATTAAGTGCTTTTCAAAACCTATTTAAGATGACTCCAAATAAGCAAGTATACCCACACATGAAAAAGTAGTTATGTATTAATGTGTACAAAGGTAAATACTTCAATTAAAATGAAAATCTTTGGAGTAAAAGTACTGAATTCATCACATTTTGTCATCTTGTTTGACCTGGTCTATGCCACAGAAGCCTGGCTTGCATCAGCTTGGCTCCTTTTACATCAGGCTTAAGGTAAGGTTTAATGACTGGAAGGCATGGACAGAAGATTGAGAATTCAGTAGTTAGGGAAAGAAAAACATATTTATAAAAATTTTAGTAAATATTTTAAAAAAACATAGTTGTAATCCATTTTGTTAACATGTGAAGGACTGATTTTGAAGCTGAAACTCCAATACTTTGGCCACCCGATGTGAAGAGCTGACTCATTTGAAAAGACCCTGATGCTGGGAAAGATGGAGGGCAGGAGGAGAGGGGGACGACAGAGGCTGAGACGGTTGGATGGCATCACCGACTCAATGGACATGGGTTTGGGTAGACTCTGGCAGCTGGTGATGGACAGGGAGGTCTGATGTGCTGTGGTTCACGGGGTCACAAGGAGTCAGACACGACTGAGCGACTGAACTGGAACTGGAAAAGTTCAGTGACTTTCTTAAACATAAATCATTTTGTTGTTATTGCTATTGTTATTCCTCCTTTCTCTTCCAACTCTTTATTTTTTTTCCTTTTACTTTTGTCTCTTTTTTTTCTTCACTTCCTCCTCTTCCCTCTTCTATACAGTCTTTGTCTTCTTCAGTTTCTTTTTTCCTAGTGTTGTTGCCTCTGTCCCTCAGGGAGAGTTATTACTTCATTGATCTTTCTTTGACTCAAAAAGGAAGCTCCTTTGGGGCTTCCCTGGTAGCTCAGCTGGTGAAGAATCCTCCTGCAATGAGGGAGACACGGATTCAATCCCTGGGTTGCGAAGATACCCTGGAGGTGGGAAAGAGCACCCTCTCCACTATTCTGGCCTGGAGAATTCCAAGAACTATGTAGTCTGGACTGGCCTGTATAGCCCACTGACTGTATATAGTCCATGGGGTTGCAAAGAGTCAGACTGGACTGGGCGACTTTCACTTTCACTTTTGAGTAAGAAATAAAAGTGTAGAGGACCACACAATTAGGTAAAATAATCTCACCGCTGCTTATAGCAAAATATTATGTAAAGGAGTGGCTTCTAGAAGTCACTTTGACTACAAATATTTTCCATTGTTACCTCTTCTGCATCCTTTGCTTTAGTAAGATCAAAGATAAATATCTAGTGTATAGAATAAAATGATAGAGAAAATAACTAACCATAGCTTGAAATTGAATAGATAATGGTTTTCCTTTTCATTCTGGCATAAGCAAAAAAAAAAAAATCACTACATGAAAAATGCATTAGTATGTGAATTGTTAGGTAAAAGCTTTATGAAAATATAAAGGAAGAAAGGAACTAAAAGAGTATTTGATTGTGATGTAGCATCATATATGACCTTAAACCTGACTATTTTTTCTTCTCTTAAAGTGACTATTATCTCTTCTTTCCTGAATATTATTTTAAAAGAATTACAACTTGTTCTAATAATGTCAGCAATGAGGGAGAAGAGTAAGAGAAGCTAAGTTTTTAGATTGCATGCAGTTACTAGATTCTGCAAAAGTATTTTGACTTTCTCATATAGGTACATTAGAGAATCAAGACAAATTTCTAAATAAAAATGTGTTCATATAAGTGTATGTGAATGTAATAATTATTATTCTACTATTTCCATGAGTATCTATATATATGGGAAGCTTTATGGTATAAAGTATGCTCTCTCTGAAGTAAAACTGCATTTATTAAAAAATTAACTAAATTAGGAGCATGTTATCAACAATAATTAACCTAACCTGTATAATCTTAGGTCAAAACCTACAAATTTAGAATAATGAATTCAAATATTTTTGTAAACATATGCAATCTTTTAAAATATCTAGAATACATTAGGGATTTATACATAATGGTAATTACTTATGACAAATGACTTAATCTATGAAATTTCAATATATATAACACAAACCTACAGTCATACATCTTAATATCAAATAAATGAGTATTGCATTTTATTTATCCATGTATTATTTAGCTTTTCTAAAAATAATTGATGCTTTTGAACTGTGGTATTAGAGAAAATTCTTGAGAATCCCTTGAACTGCAAGGAGATCAAATCAGTCAATCCTGAAGGGAATCAGTCCTTGAATATTCATTGGAAGGACTGACGCTGAAGCTGAAGCCCCAATACTTTGGCCACCTGATGCAAAGAACTGACTCATTGGAAAAGACCCTGATGCTAGGAAAGATTGAAGGCAGGAGGAGAAGGGCATGACAGAGGATGAGATGGTTGGATGGCATCATCAACTCCATGGACATGAGTTTGAGCAAGCTCCAAGAGTTGGTAATGTACAGGGAAGCATGGCGTACTGTAGCCCTTGGGGTTGCAAAGAGCTAGACATGACTGAGCGACTGAACTGAACTGAAAAATAATAGGAATTTGATAATAATGAAAATACATGAAGCATGTAAAATCAAGATAAATGTCCATGGTTCTTTAGCATCACCATAGGGAGAAGGCAATGCCACCCCACTCCAGTACTCTTGCCTGGAAAATCCCATGGACAGAGGAGCCTGGCAGGCTGCAGTCCATGAGGCCGCTAAGAGTCGGACACGACTGAATGACTTCACTTTCGCTTTCCACTTTCACGCATTGGAAAAGGAAATGGCAACCCACTCCAGTGTTCTTGCCTGGAGAATCCCAGGGACGGGGGAGCCTGGTGGGCTGCTGTCTATGGGGTCGCAGAGTCAGACACGACTGAAGTGACTTAGCAGCAGGTACTGCTAAGTTATGGAGCTAACTGGAGATAATGCATTGCTAATGGTCATAATCTCATGATCATAGAAACCAACGAAAATTTAATTTTTAAATGTAGCTTAGAAAGCTTCTAATGATTTTATTATATTTTCACTCTTTTGAGTCTATTGTGTGTCTGTCTTATATTTGCATTGACATGGCCAGTAGGTATTTGGATATACAAAATGGAATTTCATGACAGAAGTTGATGAGAGAAATGTTTCAAGTTCTGTCCTTATCTCTTCACTGCTTCTGTTGAAAACTCATGGGCTGCTGTCATTTTAACCTCCTTAGTTATGAGCATGTCCCAGTTCTGCAACTGGCACTCTGAATTCTCTAATTAGATTCTGCATTTTCAACAGTTGCTGGTTATTTCTACATGTGAAATCCTTCCATCTACAACATTTTCTGGGAAAGGAGAACAAAATAATAAATGCATATCACTGGCATTTTATAGGTAAGAAAACTGGGTCTCAGAATTTATATACGGTACTTTGAAACACAGATTTAGTAACTAGAAACTTAGAGGCTAAAATAGATCATTGGAGTTCAAATCTACTGTCCTTTCTATATGGCACTGTTAAATGTAAATGTATTCTAATGCATAACAATGTTATAATAATTCAGTTTTATTATATCACTGTGCTTATATCATCCAGCGTAATTTGTGGCCAGCTCCAAGTTAATTTATTTCATTTGCTTTATCCAGCCTTGTATATACAGAAAAGACCCTTTTCACTAAGTTATCAGAATGAACTGCTCCACATTATGCTCTGATGATAGCATTATTGCTTTGTGTTCTTTGGGGTATTACAGATTCAAAAGTATAAAGCTCATTAACATGAAACAGCTCCCTGAGGAGATGTGTTATGTGGAATCCAATGTTTACAAACATTTATAGCCTTATTCATCTAAAAGTTGCCCATTAGTTGGCAGTAAATCAGTGTAATTTGCATTGAAATACACTATTTACCTTTAGTAGCCATGCATCTGTATATATATAGAGACACAATTATGGAATATCATATTTTAAGTTAAAGGAATGCATTAACAAATTTAAAGGAAGATGCATTATTTATTTTCATGTACAAATCAGTGACAATTTATGAATTTTATTTCCAATAGTGGTTCATAGCTCCAATTTCTTCAAACTTAACCTTATAGGTGTGTGTGTGAAGTGACTTCAGTCGTGTCTGACTCTTTGTGACCCCATGGACTGGAGCCAGCCAAGGTCCTCTGTCGATGCTATTTGCCAGGCAAGAATAACGGAATGGGATGCCATTTCCTTCTCCAGGGGAAGATCCCAACCCAGGGATAAAAGTTGCATCTCTTACATCTCCTGCCTTGGCAGGTGGGTTCATTAACTAGCGTCACCTAGGAATCCCAACTTTATAGGTATTACTTTGAATTCTGAGAAAGACTTAACATAATCATCTTAATACTGAATGGTAATACTTCCTATATTGAATTGCAATGAATTGATCTCAGTTATAATATAGGAAGTTAAGTCAGGATTTTATATTAATGTATTTATAACATGTAAGAAAATATACTCAATATGATCTGGTTGTATTATTTTATTCATTTATTTAATAAGTACTCATTAAGCTCTTAAAATATGTCAGGCCTTTTACAGTAGATGCAGGTATAAAGGAAAGAAAGTCTCTATTGCTATCATATACATTAAACAAAGGCACAAAAATAAAACCTAAGTCAAAAATTAGAGGACAGATAGGATAGCTTTAATTTTTATTTTTTTTTTTTTATAGGATAGCTTTAGAAAAAAGAAGACTAAAACCACACAAGAACTGAAACAGGCAAGGGCAAAATTTAGTATTTCAGTAACTTTCCTGTATATCTAAACAAAGAGGCACTGCATCTAGAAAATACTTTTCTTTTCTTCTTTATATGGTCTGTGACTGAAAATCTATTTGGCCACCCAAATCTGCACTTCCTCCTCACAGAGAAAACACTGGATTGACCAAAAACTTCATTCGGGGTTTTTCATAAGGTGTTATAGAAAAAATCGGACAAAGTTTTTGGCCAGTACAATATTTGCCTAACTAGGGACTATATGCTCCAGACTCATTTGTATTTAGGTAAGGCCATGTCAGTAGTTCTTTTAAAGGAAATATGAATAAAGTGATGGGCCTCTTTGAAGCTGAAATATTAAAAATCAGTCTTCCAGACTTCCAGTTTCTGCTCTGGCATGTGAAGAGATTGGACAGCATTACTTCCATTAAAAGAAAACAAACAACAACAAAAACACTAAATACATTCAAACACTATAACTTCATTTAGACTTGCAAGAGAACTGAGGTGCAAGACAAACAGCCACCCTGAAATGTGGAGAGAAAGGTGAATATATAAAATGACAACAAAGATCTATACACAAAGTTCTGGAGCCATAAACTGGAAGACCATTTAAATGGTAATACTTTGAAATTGCTGGGACTGAATATAGACTAACATGAACTTCAGAAATCCACAGAGCCAGTTCTGTGGTCCAGTGGGGAAGTTCCTCTTAGGTTTTATCTGCAGCTACCCCACCAGGTTCTCACTTGTTAAAGTCAGGAAAGACCAAAGATTTCCAGAGAGTTCTACCTAACAAAGTCCTGTTCATCATGGGAAAGACTTTAGAAGAGCCTTTTTCCTTCTAGGCAGTAGGGCATGCTCCAAATTCCTGTGCTCTCTTGTTTTCCAGGCTCATATCTGGTGAAAATAGTTGCAACATGTAAAACTTATCAAAAGGAAGCTTGAAAAGCTGTATTAATTTCAGCAATGCAGGTAAGATAATACCATCATAATGAAGATTTATCAGTCAAAACTGCATAAGGATGTTAAACCAAAATATACTGTTTTGATTATTGTTACTGCAGTTACAAATAATATTGGTGGAAACACACAGGGTATCTATTTCATATAACAAGTCCAGTGGTGGGTGTGTGTACATTCTACAGTCATGAGTGACTCTTTGCGACCCTATGTACTGTAGCCCCCGGGCTCCTCTGTCCATGGGCCAGTGGCAGGCAGTTCAGGACTAATGCACCATCAGGCTCCAAACATATCTTCCCACCCCAATAAACTCACCAGATGGGTCTTCGTCACCAGCATGTGTTTCACTTTTTAGCATAAGAGCACTTGTGTGGCTTCAATCACAATCTATGGCTAAGCAGGAGTGAAAAGGATGAAGGAAGGCAAGCTCAAGTAACAGAAAGAGGCTATTGGTGCTGGAGTTAGTAAACAAGAGGAAATGTTAGCATTAGATTATAATGAAGATATAGTCAGAAGCAAAAATTAAAAACTATCTTGTAGTTGATGGTAGATTTGATGATGTTAGATTATTTTTAGTAATAATACACTGTGAAGTCATCTAATACTTTTAAAGTGGGGAGTGACTTTACCTCAATTGCAGTTCAAAACATATCACTCTGGCTTTCTATATGGACTATGAATTGATAGCAATAAATAGAAACAAGAAAGATTGAATTAAATGACATAAGAAATGACTAAGGACTATGACTTTAACTTGTATGTCAGAGATAGAGATAGGAGGACTTGGGTACATTTCAGATGCAGATCTTTTAGGATGTATTGAAGGTTGAATGTAGGCGATGAGGAAAGAGAAGGAACAAAATGAATCCTAATTTTGGTATGAACTGGATGCTTAATTACTTGAGGAGGTTGAGGTGAGGGGCAGATTTGGAGGGAGATTCTATTTTGCACATGTTAAATTCAAGATGGCTTTACCATTCTGAGTGGCTGTGTGTCTGTGCAGGCTAAGTTGCTTCAGCGTCCAATTCTTGGTGACCCTGTGGACCATAATAGGCTGCAGGCTCTTCTGTCCTGGGCTTCTCCAGGCATGAACACTGGAATGGGTTGCCATGTTCTCCTCCAGGGGATCTTCCTGACACAGGGATAGCACCTGTGTCTCTAACATCTCCTGCATTGGCAGGCGGGTTCTTTACCACTAGCGCCAAGTGGGAAGTCCTCTGAGTGGCTATATACAGTCATAAGTTAGAGATTTGTTTGGAACTTGATAGAGATCTAGAATGCAGGTGTAAGTTTGTGGCATTATCACTATATACATGGTCTTCACAATCTGAGAATATATGCAATCATGGGGGGTTGGGGGGTAGATACAGAAGAGAAAAGGGCATGGGATCAAACCCTGAGAGACACCACTGTTCAGAATACATGTAATAAAGGAGATGCTCATAGAAGTAGACTGACGAGGTGCAGTCACTGGGCTAGAGGAAAACCAGAAAACTGTTATAGAATCTACAGGAGGAGAATGATGAAGGAAGCAATACACAGAGAGCTCAAGGAGATGCAGATTTAGCCCTGTATTTTGGACCTGGACCTGGCAGAGTTCTGCCAACCTTGACAAGAGCTTTGCCCTGCCCCTGTCCTCCTACCAAAGTCACACAGTCACCTCCTATCCTAGGGTAAGACATTTAGTGCTCATCAGTCAGAGTTACAGTGGGAGACAAAGAACCCACTCACACTAGGATCAGGTGAGGTGGGTTCATTTGTTCATATAGAGGCTAATTACAAATATGCAAGTGGGACTTAGGAAAACCACAGCGGATGCTACGTGAACCCACGGCTAACAGTTGCAGAGCTTTTACTGCCTCCAAGCCAAGAGGCCAGAAGACGGGAAGTGACCGCCAGAAGCAAAGGAGAAGAATACACAGATGAGCAGTGCTCTCGTAGCTGTTTTCTAAATGAGCTAGGTGTAGAAATTGTGAGCCAGAAAACTGTGAGTAAGCATTTTCAAATTTCAATAGCAACTCAATAGAACAACTGTATGCTTGTATCTAGTAATAAAAATGATGTGATTTATCTAAAAAAAAAAGTATTTTGGGGAGGGTAAGAATATGAGTCGTTCTTAAGAGGGATATAAGATGGGTTAAAGATATAAAGAGGGTATATTAAATGGGTTAACAGATCTTTAGAGAAGTTTTACTATAAAGAGGAAGCATAAAATCATAAAGTAATAGAAATGATTGTGGTATCCAGAGAGTAAATGTGTTTTATAGTTTCAGTGATTACTGGTATTATTGTCATCGCTATTCCTGTTTTTGTTGCCTTATGATGGAATACTACTGGGGCAGATTTTTATGATACTGGAGGGTTCAAGAAGCGAAGAAAAAACTGATAATGCATCAGAGAAAATGGCACCGTGTGAGGTCAACAGAGTTACAGATTCTACATTAAAGGGCAATGGTCAAAAGAGTTATATAGAAAACACACAGCTAAGCTAGGATCAAAAGACAGGGAGAGAAAGAATTCTAAACTACTGAAAAGGCATAAAGACTAAGGTATTTGGAATAATCATTAAGAATTTTAATAGAACACAGAGTTGTACACGGGGTATGGGGAAATACAAGTTGTGAGACAAGTTCAAGCAGAATTTCATATGCTGTGTTAACCACTCTTGACCTTAGGCTGTGTGCTATGTCCCTTCATTCGTGTCTGACTCTGCAACCCCATGGACTGCAGCCTGCCTGACTCCTCTGTCCATGGGATTCTCCAGGCAAGAATACTGGAGAGGGTTGTCATTTCCTCCTCCAGGGTATCTTCCCAACCCAGGGATCGAACCCACCTCTCTTACATCTCCCGCATTGACAGGTAGGTTCTTTATCACTAGTGCCACCTGGGAAACCTATGGCGAATTAATTCTACCTTTATCTCTTGCATTCCACTACATCCTGCAAACAGAACTGACTGATTGCTCTTGTTCTGTATTATCTTGCCAAACCTGTAGGCAGGTTACAGAGTAGCCATGAGAAAAACAGGAGACAGAAAAGAAGGAGCAGTAAAAGAGGACTAAAATATAGGAAATATGGTAGGTAAGTGAAAAAATAAAGAAGTCTATAAATACAGTCCCTTAAAGTAACTATACTCCTGACTCAGGAATCAAACCTGTGTCTCCTGCATTGCAGGTGGATTCTTTACTGACCGAGCCAACAGGGAAGCCCAAAGGAAGTTATAAATAATGCCAAATACTTCCTAGATCAGGTAAGATGGCAACAAAGTGAGCCAATCAATCTGAGTAATTGGGAAGCAACTAGTGGTTGAGCCATCTCAACAGTAACTAGATTCAAGTGGATTGAAGAATGAGCTTGGAATAAAAAGGGGAGGCAGAGATTTGTAGCAATGCTTTAGTGGATTTGAAGAGCCCAGTCATTTTAAAAAAGGGATGCATGTTTAAGAAAGATTTCATTTTGTTTTAAGATGGAAAAAAATGTTATTATGCTACAGAAGAACAGCCCCTAGAACTTCTAAAAATGTAAAGAACAAGGAATCACTATGGGTCAATACTTTATAAAGACATAGAATCTTTTGAAATTGGAAGGAAGGAAATACAGGAATAAATACAAAATAGCTTAGGGGCATTATCATAGAAAACAAAGGAATTCCAGGTATAGAAACAAAGTTCATCTAATGAGAGGGTTAAGATGATTCTGTGATAGGGAACTTGAGGACACAGTTGGGAGTTGTGTTTTTTGGTTTTTGTCTTGAAACTAAGTCACAGCGATCCATGCCAATAGTTCAAAGCATTTTGCCATTTGCATTCCAAGAATACCTTCACTGATAATAACATTTGAGTAAAGGAGGAAAAATATAAAATATTCTGAAAGGACTATTAAAGAATATCTTGGGCAGGGAAAAATAAACATCAACAATAAAGCATTATTCCCTTAATCTCTCATCTAACCCTATTATTTTATAAATTCAAGAAAACCTCATAAAAATGGAAACCACTTCTGAGAAAGTGACCTCAGGAGTTACACATCTTTGATAGACCCAATATTCATTCTTTTCCTCAGTCCAAAAGCCTTGTCTATTTCTTTATACAAAATATATTTTCAAAGTCTAAAAGTATAGACATACTGTCAAAAATATAAGTTTTTCGTATAGAAACAAAACATATGTTCATAAGCAGAAAGTACCCAAATAACATTAAATAGCCTTTTTTTTTTTTTTTTGCTTGAGGACTGAAAAGAAAATTCCAGTGAAGTGTGAGATCTAATGTGTGCCCTGTGGTTGGTGAAGCTCTTTCAGAAACATTTGAGATGAATCCAGAAGAGAGCTCAAAGTGGCCTAGACGAATTTTGCACACTTGCCCTCTTTACATTAAGATAATTTTTTGCCCCATATTTTATATTGTATATAGCAAGGAATCCCAAACCCTAGGCCATGGGCCAGTACCAGTGTGTGGCCTGTTAGGAATGCGGCCGCACAGGAGGAGGGCAGGCAGCAAGTTAAGCTTTATCTGTATTTACAGCCGCTCTCCATCACTGACTCACTGTTTCACCTCCTGTCAGATCAGTGATCACATTAGATTCTCATAGGAGCCCAAACTCTACTATCACCCATCACCTCCAGATGGGACAGGACGGTGTTACAGGAAGACAGGCTCTGGGTTCCCACCGATTCTGCATTATGGTGAGTTGTACAATTGTTTCATTATATATCACAATGTAATAATAATAGAAATAAAATGCACAACAAACATGATGCATTTGTGTCATCCAAAACCATGCCCACCCTCCCCTCCCCGCTCCCCCCGTCCTATGAAAGCAGTCCCTGGTGCCAAAAAGTTGGAGACCGCTGTTATATAGAATTTGTATAGATTTCAATATTTCTTTTTCATACAAGCACCTCTCATCTGAAATAAACAATAAAAGAGCTAAGACATAGTTCTCATGAAATATCAATGACCCTACTACAAGCAACAAGAAAATACTGTATAGCACAGGGAATTATAGCCATTATCTCATAATATCTTATAATGAGTCTAATCTACATAAATACTGAATTACTATGCTGTACACATAAAACTAACATAATACTGTAAATTCACTGTACTTCAAGGAAAAAAAAAGAAAAGCAAAACAAAATCAATGAAATTAACTGTTAAATGCTTTGTATACACTGTGGCAGAAGATGAGCATTTAAAAAATATTAACTTTTTTATTCATTTGCTAGGGCTATCATGACAAAATACCACAGAGTGAGTTGCTTAAACGATAGAAATTCATTTCTCACAGTGGGGAAGCTAGAAGTCCAAACTGCCAGCAGGTTCCCCTTCCCTGAGGTCTCTCTCCTGCCGTGCAGAGGGCTGCTTCTGTTTGTGCTTCCATGTCGACTTATTTCATGCACACCCCTCTACTGTCTCTCGATCTCTCTCTTTTTTCCGTCCCAGGATGTGTGGGATCTTAATTCCCTAACCAAGGATTGATTCCCTGCACAAGAAGCGCAGTGCACTCTTAACCACTGGACCATCAGGGAAGCCCCTCTCTCTCTTTTAATAGCCAAATAGAAAACTTAAAGTGTTTCTTTAAATTTCAAGGAGCTGGTTTTCTTTATATCATCTTATGTAAGAAACCCTCTCAAAGCATAGAGGCTTTAACATTGTAAATCACTTACAATTCAATAATTAAGAAAAAAAAAAAGCAACTTAATTTTTTTTTTTTTTTCCCACCATTTTGTGGACCAGAAAAGCAGGAAGGGTTTAGCCTAGCATTAATGCATCAGACAGTGCATTAGCTGGGGTGGCCTGGTCCAGAGAGTCAACTTTCAGAACAGCCGTACACTCATAATTGGCACTTTCAGTCTCTCTAAATCTCTCCGCATGAAGACTTATCTTCCACACGAGTCCCACAACACTGTGATCACAGTAGTTGACCTTCTTAGCAGTAGCCCGCTTACAAGTACAGGAAGTGAAAGCTTCCAGACTTGTTCAAAGACTACGTTCCAAACCAGCACAGTCTCACTTCTGCTCCATATTATTAATAATAATCGAGGCAACCACGGAACCTGCATAAATTTGAGCGAGTTAAGAAAAAGATTGCATTTCTCTGTAAGAGAGTGAGAGGATGATACTGAAGAAGAGTTTGTGGGATGGAAGTAATTTTGAGGCTTTTTTCTTTGGAAATTGCATGGGCACCAAGGTACCTTGAGATGATTCATTACTGTGAACTCAGATTAATAAGGAAGAAATACTTCCCAGGGTAGCAGCTGACTCTTCAAGGCAAAGTTGCAAGATCCAAAATAAAATAGGCTTATTTTAGAATAATTAAATCAGTCTTAACTGAAACTCTATCACTTGCTCATCTTTTGTTACTCTTGTTTCTGAGTTTTGAATTCATCTCCTCTCCTATACACACAACACAAGCACAAACACATAGACACACACGCATACACATTGACACAAACATTAAATACACACTCAGACTGTTGTTTTCCTGGCACCTTCAATTTACCCTTTGTGTGTTAGCTTTGAAGACCTCTCTTGTTTTACTTAGAAAAGGTTCATTTCCTCTTTCCATATTTTCACACTACATTTTAATAGAGAAGTTATTTGAGTTTCCCACTGAACTGGAAGTTCTGGAAAAGATTCTCTATTACTCAATCATTTTCTCATCATGTTCCCAAAGTGACGTATATGCATGCTTAGTGGCTCAGTTGTGTCCGACTCTTTGTCACCCTGTGGACTATCAGCCACCAGACTTCTCTGTCCAAGGGACTTTCAGGGGAGAATGCTGGAGTCAGTTGCCATTTCATCCTCCGGGGGATCATCCCAACCCAGGGATAGAACCTGTGTCTCCTGTTTCTCCTGCATTGCAGGTGGATTCTTTACCCACGAGTCATTGGAAAAACCCACTGGTATATAGTAACTGCACATAACATATATTTTTTTACATAATTGAAAAAATAAATGCATAAAAGTATTATTGTATAAAGTGAGTTTCTCCAAAGGTTTATAATAATGACAGGTAATGGGATATGGAGACTTTATAACATAGCAATTTGCTGTTGTACAAAAAGTAATTCATTATTCTGACTTTTGAAAATAATACTTATAGTTATTCATGAAAGCTAGTGAATAAGTTAGTATAAGGCAAATTATCTGCCAAAATATAATAATTTCTCTAGTTTCTGGAAGTGTTATGTTTCTGAAACTCTATATCTTGAAATATTTTAGGAGCTTTACTATTTTTCACTGCAAAGGTTTTAGCCAATAATTTCATATATTTTATCTTTCATAGAATGTATATTAATATAAACATTTTGGGAGGTATACTGCTGCTGCTACTGCTAAGTCACTTCAGTCGTGTCCAACTCTGTATGACCCCATAGACAGCAGCCCACCAGGCTCCCCCGTCCCTGGGATTCTCCAGGCAAGACACTGGACCGGGTTGCCATTTCCTTCTCCAGTGCATGAAAGTGAAAAGTGAAAGTGAAGTCACGCAGTCGTGTCAGACTCTTCATGACCCCATGGACTGCAGCCCACCAGGCTCCTCCGTCCATGGGATTTTCCAGGCAAGAGTACTGGAGTGGGGTGCCATTGCCCTCTCCTGAGAGACATAAACAAGAAACACATTTATGATGAAATAAAAAGTAGAATAATTTAAATTCTCACATTTATAACACACATCTTTCTTTTAAAGTCATTGTTTCAGGAAAAATATAAATACTTCCACTGAAGAAGAATGGAGGAATACAAGGTGAGAAAGAAGAAAACAAAAATTATGAACAAGCTTGTCATTGTTCTTGTTCAGTTGCTATGTTGTGTCTGACGCTGAGATCCCACAGACTGTCGCATACTAGACTTACCTGGCCTTCACTATCTCCCAGAGTCTGTTCAAACTCACGTCCACTGTGTGGATGATGCTATCTAACCGTCTCATCCTCTGTCACTCCCTTCTCCATCTGCTGTCAACCTTTCCCAAGCATGAGGGTTTTTTCCAATGAGTCAGCTCTTCACATCAGGTGGCCCAAGTACTGGAGCTTCAGCTTGAGCATCAGTCCTTCCAGTGAATATTTAGGGTTGATTTCCTTTAGGACTGACTGGTTTGATCTCCTTGAACCCCAAAGGACTCTCATGAGCATTCTCCAGCACCACAATTCGAAAACAACACATTTTCAGCACTCAGCCTTCTTTATGGTCCAATTCTCACATCTATACATGACTACTGGAAAAACCTTGACTAGACAGACCTTTGTCAGCAAAGTGATGTCTCTCCTTTTTAACACACTGTCTAGGTTGGTCATAGCTTTTCTTCCAAGGAGCAAGTGTCTTTTAATTTCATGGCTGCAGTCACCATCCACAGTGATTTTGGAGCCCCATAAAATAAAGTCTGTCACTGTTTCCACTTTGCCCCCATCTATTTGCCATGAAGTGATGGGACAGATGCCATGATCTTAGCTTTTTGAATGTTGAGTTTTAAGCCAACTTTTTCACTCTCCTCTTTCACCCTCTTCCAGAGGCTCTTTAGTTTCTTTTTGATTACTGCCATTAGAATGGTATATCTGCCTGAGATTGCAGATATTTCTCCCAGAAACTTTGATTCCAGTTTGTGAGTCATCTTATGAAACACTATTTACTTAATCAACATTTAATTATAACTGCATATTCACAGAATATGTCACATGATGTAACACAATGTAATTTATATAGACACGCCCCCTGCCTCTGGATTCTTACAATATACAGCAGAGAACAAACTGCCACAAAGAAATTAAAATTTAAAAAAAGTACTAAATGTGTATATTCAGTGCAACAAAATTGAGTTATTCATAACTTTATTATAGTTGTTGAAACATTAACAGGCAAATACTAATACTGATTAATCTCAGTTTTAACTCTTCAGTATATATTTTATTTATATTTGTAAAACAAAACTTCATAATCTATAAAATGCTCAAATATTCTACAAATGTAAGAGGTAGTCACAGGCTATATATTAATTAAAGCTGTGTAATGGTTTTAAATTGTTAAAATATCAATGTATAATTTCTTTAGAGATTAAAATGTTATAGAAATGTGAATACTGACATTGAAAAATTGGAAAAGGTGCTTATATTCTACACTGTGTGATTTATGAGTGTGTTTTCTGTAAGAAAATGTGCTCTGCATATCGTTTTTTTTTTCCTTAGATAATATTCAAAGAAAGCATTCTTTAAAATTTCATGGGAGATGTCACTTAAAATTTTCCAATATCTGCAGATCAAGACAGTCTTTGAATTTCTGTACTTGACTTAATTGACAACACATTTCACATAATACAAATCTAAATTATTATTCAACAATGATAAAGCTGTATTGAAGGCCATGATTAACGATGGCCATATCAAAGAAATATTTGGGGATTCAGTAACAGTACAAACATATTGAAACATAGTGTTCCTTTGATTTTATAAACAACTTTGATGTTATAAAGTTTCCCTCTATACCACATTTTGATTGATGTTTTTCATGAAAAGAAAAGTAAGAGCTTTATCTCCTTGAACAATTTAAGACATTTTATTTCCTTAATTTTGTTCACCTTCAAAATACTTCCATTAATGGAGCAAGTTGGCTCAAGTCTTAGTTATTTTCAGTTCACAATATTGTGCATTACATTTGAAATAAACAAAAACATCTCCATTTAAAATGTTATAATCTAGGGATATCTATTAAGTCAGTTTGCAACATAATACAAGGACTGTGTGGCTCTATTTATGTTATTGTGTCATACAAAAACAAGCGAGACAACTTAATATCCCCCCCAACCTTGACCCTTATATTTTGGGTGTCAATAAATACTCTTCACTATTCTTTCTTAATTAATAGATTTTTTAGAGTAGTTTTACATTTCATTTTAGAGCAAAAATGAGTGAAAAGAGTGGAAAGTACAGAGAAATTCCCATGTCCTCCACCTCCCACTTAGCTTCCCCTATTATTTAACTTCTCCCATAAGTGTAACACATTTGTTACAGTAGATGAGCCGATATTGATACACTGTTATTAAGTCCTCAGTTTACATTTTACTCTTTGTGTTGTACATCCTATGGCTTTTGATGAACATTTAATGACATAACTCCACCATTTCAGTATATACAGGATAGCAGTTTCACCACCTTAAAGATCTCCTATCCTCCATGGGATCACCAAGCCCCTAAAGCTCCTATTCTCTTTATTCTCTCCATAGTTTTGCCTTTTCAAAATGTCATATAATTGAAATCACACAGTATGTAGCCTTTTTAAATCAATTACTTTCACTTAGAAATAGACATTTAAGGTAATTCCATGTTGGTTTGATTTTTGATAACATTTCTTCTTAATCTCTAAATTATAATATGCCATTATACTACTATCATATTTGTTCACCTGTTGAAGAATATCTTGGTTCCTTCTAATTTTTGGTAATTATGAATAAGGCTGCTATGAAACATTCATATGTGGCCTTTTCTGTGGACATGGATACTCAACACGTTTGGGTAAATAGCAATGAGTGCAATTGCTAGGTTGTATGGTAACAGGAAGTTTAGCTTTGTAAGGAACTGCCAAGCTGTCTTCCCAAGTGGCTGTAGTATTCTGCATTCCTACCAGCAATAAATGAGAGGTCCTGTTGCTCTACAAGCTCAACAGTATTTAGTGTTGCCAGTGTTTTGCTTTCAGTCATTCTAATAGATGAATGGATAAAAAAGATATGGTATAGATATACACAATGGAATATTATCCAGGTATAAAAAAGCATGAAATAATGCCATTTGCAGCAACAGGTATGGACCTAGAGATTATCATATTAAATATAGTCAGAGAAAAACAAATATCACATGATAGCACTTACATGTGGAATCTAAAGACAATGATACAGATGAACTTATTTACAAAACAGAAATTGATTCACAGACATAGAAATCAAACTTATAGTTACCAAAAGGAAAGGGGTGGGGGAAGAATAAATTAGGAGTTTGGCGTTAATAGGTACACAGTGTTATACATAAAATAGGTAAACAACAAGGCCCTACTGTATAGCACAGAGAACTGTATTCAACATCTTGTAATAACCTATAATGGAAAAGAGTACGTATGAAAATGTGTGTGTCTGTATGACTGAATCCTTTTCCCGTATACCTGGAATTAACACAGCATTGTTAATTAACTACATTTCAGAGAAGGCAGTGGCACAGAGTCGGACACGACTGAAGCAACTTAGCATCAGCAACAGCAGCAGCAATAAAAAATGAAAAAAAAAAAAGAAGTTGACAAATAGGTGTGTAGTGGTGTCTTGCTTTAATTTGCAATTCCCTATTGACATACAATATTGAACTTCTTTTCCTATGCTTATTTGCCTTCCATATGTCATATTCAGGGAGATGTCTCTTTCACATATCTTGTTCATTTTGAAAACTGGGTTGTGTACTTTCTTAATGTTTTAAAGATTCTTTATATATTTAGAATATCAGTCCTGAATCAGATACATTTTTTGCAAAGATTGCCTCCTAGTCTGTGGTTTTTTTTTACCTTCTCATAAAGATATATTACTTTTACTTAAATTTAACCATGGAAGGAACTTTATTTTAAGGTAAGATACTCATTTCCATTATCCATAATCCTTCATATTAACAGTTTAGAGGAACAGCTTGCTTTGACGCTGATGAAAAGTTTGCTTTGTGAAGACCAAATGTGACTTCTAATTTAGCATGTATACAGCAGGTATATAACATACCTCTTTATTAGTTTTATGTACAAACCTGAAAATTACTGTATCCTATTTTCAAAAATAATACACATATTTAAACACTTATCTATCCCATCAGGTGGTTGACGGTCCCTTCTTTGCCAGAGAGCACATTTAAAAGTATTTCCCTTATGTGAGCCATACAATGACACAATATCAGAAACGGAAAAAAAATATTGCTGAGCATGCATATGTAAGTTTGGTGTCTTAAAAAGGAAATCAATTGAATAACTGTATTGCTTGCTTTGACATTGAGTAGACAGGATCATATTTTTCATCTGAGGGTTTTAAATTAATTAAATTTGCTTTTCTGTGGAGAGGTCAACCCTTCTTACTATTCATTCTATGGTTGAATATTGTCATGTCATATTGGTTTGTCAAAGTGACATCTTATTTAATAGAAATAAGGTGATCAGTACCACAATTGCTTTTAGGGAAAGCAGATATGTAATAGAAATATGAAAATAGAAAAAGATCTATTGACTTAATTACACAATTGAAGTAAAATATGCGCTGTTTTGAAAAGATCATTTATGGTTGCTTAGATATTAAAATAAGTGATAGTAGAAGATGAAAATGAACATTTGAGGGTTTAGTTTAGACAACCTGGCTATCACTGCCCAGCTAGCACAGTAGGACTTTCCAGTTTTCCTTTTTAAACCTTTTTACCTGGGAAATTTTAGACATATAAGAAGTAGGAAAAAAAATAGGACTTCCCTGGTGGTCCTTTGGTTAGGAATCCACCCTGCAAAGCAAGGAATACTGGTTCAATCCCTGATCCAGGAAGATCCCACATGCCTGGGAGCTGCTAAGCCCATGCACCCCAAATATGAGCCGACATTCTAGAGCCCATGAACGGCAACAAGAGAAGGCGCTACAAGGAGAAGCCCATGCACCACAATGAGAAGTCCACACACCACAAGAGAGTAGCCCCAGGTCACCGCAACTAGAGAAAGCCCGTGCAGCAATCAGGACCCAGTGCAGACAATAAATAAACAAATAAATCTTTATTCTAAAAGCTAGAAAGAATAGGATAATGAAATCTTCACCTACCCAAAAGTCATCAATCCAAAGCCAAACTTCCTCTACACACACACACGCACACACATCCATACGAAACATTTGTCACTTTCCCCATTTTAACACTAGATTATTCTGAAGCAAATTCCAGATATCATATTTGTTAAATACTTCTAAATATGTATTAAAAGTAAATGCATGTCCTCTTTTAAAACACATAAGCCATTATTTCCAATCTTTAATATCATGAAGTGGTGTTCATATTTACCTGAATATGAGGTCAATTTTTTAAGCTTCCTATTCCGTTCTGTTCTCAAAATCATAAACTGACAGCTTCTTGTTTAGAAGCTTGTTTCTCCTTGTTTCATCTGAACCCAGCCTTTAAATTTCATCTATCATCCCTGTCTTGCTGGTTTGGATTCCACTCAGCAGTCTCTGTTTGGTGTAGAGCCTCATCCTTGAATGATGCCTTAGGTCTGTTAATTAGATTCTAAGACGGCTCAAACCCCAAGAGACCTTCCGGTGCTTTCCAGGCACGCCCTGTAAATGTTAACTAGTGGTGCCTCTGTCCAATTTCCCCAGATGCACGTAATCTGTTCTGGAGTACATGGTGGTGACATATAGGCTCTTTGGAAATGGGACTGTGGAGGCTTCTTTTATCATTCCTCTTTTCTTCCAGCTCATGTTCTCATACCATGAGATTCTTGCAACTGTGGTTGGTCATTTAAAACTTTCATATTTTGAACCTTGGTGGGATTTACTGTTATGGAACGCATTAGTTTCCTGTGATGTTGTACCAAATTAGTATAAACCTGTGGTTTTAAACAACACATTAATGTCTTACAGTCTGGAGTTCAGAAGTCCCACATCAGTTTAACTGGACTAAAATAAAGGAATCAACAAGCTTGGTTCTTCTGGGAAGCTCTAGGGAAGAAACTGTTTCCTTGCCTTTCCTGTTCTCCTTGACTTTCTGGAGACCTACATTCAGTACCTCGTGACCCCTTCCTCTCATCACTCGGGCTTCTCTCATCAGTCTTCTATTTTTGTGACAGCAGACCTCTTGATTCTAGTAGGAAACCATCCAGTCTTTCACCATTAAATATGATGTCAGCTATGAGATTTTAGTATATGGCCTTCATCGGGTTGAGGAAATTCTTTATTCTTCATAGTTCTTAAGTGTTTTTACCATGCAAGGATACTGAATTTTGTCAAATGCTTTTAAGGTATCTATTGGAATAGCCAGATAATTTTTGCCCTTATTATACTAATATATCATAGTTTATCAGTTGATTTTCCTATTTTAATGTAACCTTGAATTCCTGGGATAAATCTCACATGACTGTAGTGTATAATCATTTTTTTTTTTTTTTATGTTTCTGGTTTGGGTTTGCTAAAGTTTGTTAAGAATTTTTCTATCTGTAGGTATAAGTTATACTAGCCTGTAGCTTTCTTGTAATGTCTTTATCTTGTTTAAATAGTAAGGTAATAGTTGCCTTATGGAATGAGTTTTGAATATCCCCTTCTCCACTAATTTTGGAAGAGGTTTGGAATGACTATGCTAATTTTTCCTTAACACATGGTAGAAATCACCAATGAAACCATCTCTACCTGTATTTTTCTTTATAGGAAGTTTCATGGTCAGTAATTCCTAGTCATAGGCCTATTGAGATATTCTGATTCATTTTGATAGATGGTAACATTTTTCTAGGACTCTGCCCACTTTATAGAGTATATAACTTGTCTGCATACATTTTTTACAGTATTCCTTTTTACTTCTGTAAGGTCAAAAATAATATTGCTTCTTTCTCAGGAAAGGTTAGGAAGAATTCTAGGCACTTGGAGCAGAGGTTGGTACTAGCTGGTACAAAGACATTTCACAATTTTAATATCTGGTACTGCTGTGTTGGTATTTACTTATAAACAGTAGTTTTCTTTATAACTCTTAAGATTGCTTCTTGATACTCTTTCAGTGTGATTTCTGGAATTAAATAGTGGTAATATTTGTATAATTACATGAATAAAATTTAAAAAACACTGTATACTTGAAAAGAGATGTAATTTTACTGAATGACATCTCAATAAAGTTATAAAATTTGTCAAAAGAATAAATCAATTGATTTTACATGAGTTTTAAAAGGAGAATATGAATTTATATATTGTATGAACATAAAGCATTTTGGTTTCATCTGTAATTGTTAGGTTTATAATTAGATTGATTTGTGTCTCAGAGAGGTAAAGTTAGGACAAATTTTAAAATTTTGTTTTATTTTATATGTCTCCAAACTCTTTTCACAAACTTTTAGTATAGGAATATACTGATAAAATGTATTAATACACTATGCATTTGGTTTGACTCCTTAAAAACTGTAGAGGTCTTGGCAGTAAATCATGCTTAAGAAGCTCTAAGCTGTCTTCCCAAACTATGAATGATTTACTTACAAAAGGATGACATTTAACTATGCACCTTTCAAGGATCCCCAGTGTAAAATGAAACATGATGTTCTTTGTTGATCTTACTTGGTACCCCTATGGAGATTAGTGAAAAATTATTATCTTTTTTGACTTAAAGAGCTATTTCTTATGTTAATGGTAAAGTGAAAGTAACATACTTCATATGGGATATAAAAAATGTTAACCTTTTTTTTAATCCTCAAGGAATTATAATCAGTCATAAACTCAGTAAAAAGGATGAGATCATTACTTAAGCTGAGGCCATTTCAAAATGAAAGAAGACATGAAAACTTGCATATGTCAAGATTTTTGGGAAAGTTAACATTAAATTACACACTTTTTAAAAGTAACAAAGAAGTCAATTCAATTTTAATCAAACAAAATACATAAAAGCTGAATAATATCTCATATTTGTTCTCATGAGTAGAAACAGAGAAATCATAAAAATAGTCTATAACACCATAATAAAGACAAGCATTTATATGATTTAGCTACTGACTGAATTAAATTAAATTATAAGTTATAGGTGAGTATCTAAATTGTAAACTTGAATCTTTTCAGACTATACAGAATCCAAATTAATTTTTATTTATCAAATGAAATCTAGAACCATAAATCAATAATTTATACTTTTATTAATAACAATAGAGATTATGTTAATGATGCTTACTTTTTTCCTTTATATCTAAAATCAAATTTTGATAGAATCATTATTATCATTATCATCATCATTGCCATTAGTGATTAATTCCTATATGTTGGTACAATTATACATGATTTACATAAGTATCACTGTATATAATCCAGGCCACAATTTTATGGAGCAAGAAAAGCTATTTTGTCCTAATTTTAGAGATGAGAAAAACCAAGTATAGAAATTGTGGTTAATTCGCATAACTTTACTCAGATAAGATATGTTGAGTCAAGACTGAAGATTCAAAAATATGTAATCTTATATGTAATCTTCACCATTTAACTTCTTTTAAAGGAAATTTCTTTCTTATTTAAAAAAATCATTGACCTTGAAAAGAAAATCAGAAACTTTTTTTTAACCCGGGCTCCCACTGATTCTTGCTTTATAGCATAGTACACTTAGTTCATCACCTACAAATGCAATGTATAACATTATATATTTTATACAATTCCTTCAGTCCATAAATTATGATTATGTCTCTTATTTCCTACAAAGATTTCCAATATGTTGACTCCTACAATCCAACTGATTTGCCCTATAACATATAAGTGCCATAAACAAAGCTACGTATGAGACAAAATTAATGCTGTTTATTCATAAACCTGCAGTAGAAGAGGAGAAGGCACCTACATCACTGTTCTTTCAGCAAGGTCAAGGATGTTAAAAGGGAGAATAGATTTTATGCAGTAAGAATAGGAATTTCTGAGACAGTCTGTGATTTGTGAGCACTCTGGCAATATTTACAAGTGGAGAGATTTTTCTAATTGATATTCAGGTATGTTTGACAGTCTTTCATAGACTGTAAGGGGGCCAGTCTGCTAGCATGTCAAAAGAGAAAAGATGATTCAATGTTAGGGCTTGAATGTTTCTGTGACCAATAATTTCTTGGAATAAGTAGGGATTGATAGCGCTTTTCTGTAATCCTTAATTAGAAGGAGAAGGCTGTCATGCTGGACAGTTCTTAACAGAAAGATACTGACTACAAGTTTATAAAATCAGAACCATGAATAAGGCAACTATTTTAATAGCACATTTTAAAGTGAAAATAAAAACTAAATTAGCAGATGGCAGTTTTAAATTATATTAAAAAATTACCATTCAATTTCAGAATTCCTAGAACCTGGGGTGAATTACATTGTGGAAGGAGAAAACTCTATTTTTCCCAGTCACATGAAGATAAACCAAACCTATATTTAATATAAAAAACATTCTTAGCAACATTTTGATATTTTTCTAATATCACTTGCATAAAGGACTCTCAGATTAAATTGGTGAGCTACTTGTTGCGTGGTTTGTTTGGTTTATTCTACCTTGCTTTAATATTTTCTAAATAATATCCCTATTTGGTTTCTGGTCTCCATGAACGATAAGTTAATTTACTGCATAAAACATTCTTGTTATTTGTTCAGTATTAAATCACAAATTAAAGCTTTGTCTTGCTGGAGCTGTGAATGACCTAAACGTATTATAGCATAATTAACATGAGTATATGTGCACACATGAGCCCATGAATCTACAGCTAAGCCCACGAACAAGATCTCTCCTTGGTGGAGTATCAACACTCACAAATATCATTTCAGTTTCCTTTCACCCAGCTTTCATCAGGTTTCTCATCTCATCACCTATAGAAAGGAAAAGATTTTGCAGGGATAGATATTTCAGAAAATAGTGCATTTTTGCTTTTTTGGAGACTCTTCAAAGAGCCAAAGAAATATAGTTAGTAAAAACAAATATTAGATGAAATTTCATGTTTCCAAACAATATTTTGTATTTTCAAGTGTTGTTGCAAAGATTTCCTCTGCCTAATTTAATGTATTTGTGTGTAATTTTAGCTTTCAAAAATATACATTCCAGAGACTATTGTTGGATTAAATCCTAGAATTTTTGATGAAGCAGCAGTTGCCTTTAGGAATGAAATCCTACTAATACACTAATCCATGATGCCCTTATAGCTATTCTGGAACCTTCCTACTTTACAGAAATAAGTGAATGAAGAGGAAATGGTTATCTCCAATCATGTAGCTTGTTTTCCACTTAGCATTATGGTATTTTGGGTAATTATGGATTCAATTTTAGAAAAAAATGCTAATATAATTAATATCTCATCAGAAACATGATCAAAATTACAACAGAAAATACTACAGCTAGTTCTCCAAACTAAATATATTCTGCTGACTTAAGCTTCATATTTATTCTATCACTGTCTGCAGTTTGTATAATGTCCTAACAGTGGAAATATTAATAAAGTCATGGAAATATTAATAAATTCATGAAAATATTAGTCACAGAACATTTTCAAGAACTTCTGCATGTATGTCCACTCCAAAAATAAGATGTCAAAAACAACTTTGACAATTATGATTATTACAAATTCATATAATTATCTTATATATTCTAATTATAAAATTCATTTAAAGGACACTGAAGACTTGAAAAGTATGTGCTATTTCATAAAATTCACATTATATGCCCATCTATTATTTCAGGAATATAAAACATACATTTGCTGTTTATTTATACTTCATATTATACATGTTTGTATCCTAACTGCACATGCAAGTTTGGTAAATTAATAGATCGATCATATAAAATAATATTCAATAAGAAAATCTGAGATTAATATTTTATATTTTAGGTAAAGGAAATATCTATATCAGAGTATGATATTTTCAAGTAAAAAGTAAAAAGAAATGAAATTCCCAATGGGACCAGAAAGCTAGGTGAGACTGAGGGGTAATACAGAGCAGTAAATGAGAAGGAAAATTTTTTCAGCATAACATAGTTTATAGACAAAGCTATTAAAACTAGGTTATAATTACTGAGATTTATACAGCATCTAAAATATTAGGTAAAAGCTTTTATTCACCCATAGTAAAAGAAATAAACTATGGCACAAACAGACTAAAGTAACTTTAGCCAAATTCAGATACCAGATTAGAGGAAGAGCAGATACTGAATATTGGTAAACTGACTGCAATATCAATTCCTAGAAAGAGTTAGCTGACCCTTTGGGATGTAGACATGTTATAATTTGGCTACCTTATTAGTCTATGTTTATGGAATGACGTTCTAAGAGTGTTTCTGATATGACTGGAAAACTTTGGCTGTATATCCTTGTTTAGAGATTCATGAGACACACATAGAATAAAGACTCCAAGAAGCACTGAGATTAGGAAATTGTTTATGCCAGCAATTTCCAAGCTTACTTTAACATGGAAGCATATTTTCATGGAATTAATGAAAAAGCAAACTTGGAACAACATTAATAATTAATTTTAAATGATTTGCACTTGTTTTACCTTACAAAATTACAGAACTAGAATATAGAGAAAGAAATACTGTTGTTCAGTTGCTGAAGTGTGTCCCACGCTTTGTGACCTTATAGACTGCAGCACATGAGGTTTCCCTGTCCTTCACTATCTCCTGGAGGTTACTCAGATTCATGTCCATTGAGTCAGTGATGTTATTAAATCATCTCACCCTCTGCTTCCCCCTTCTCCTTTTGCTTTCAATCATTAATATGAGTACACAAAGTAGAATGATATAGTTATTAACATTACACACGGGTAGAAATCTTTCTAAAGGATTTTGCCTTACTTAAAAATTTTATCTATCTTCTTCTATTATTTAGATAGGCAGGTTAGTGATTATTAAATATAAAGGAGTTCTTTATACATCACTATAATCATTATATTTGTAAAAACATTTCATTTCTATAATTCTCACTTTGATAAAATAAGGTGATATTATAGGGTACATGACTATATAAAATACCGTTTTATTTGGGAACTTTAGAACAATCACTACTATGGAACATCCAACATAATGATAAGCAATGCTTAAAGAAATTGTAAAACCCTATTTATGAACAGCAATAGGTGGGTTGAAGAATGCCTCATTTCGGTGTAGCACAAAAAATTAATCTTCAAAATTGCTTAACTAAGTGAACATGAAGATAGAATAATGTCTACCATGCATAATTGACGTTTGTTACAGCTTCACAGCATGACCAAATTATAATAGCACCAAACGACCCTGGAAACAACATAGAAATATGTTGAAGATGTAGAAGCAAAGTCCTGCGAGTCTCATACCTCATTTATTTGAAATTCTTTTCTGCCCGTTTGTGATTCTGTATTCTTAGTACTAAGCTCTTCTGGTTGGGTTTTCTTTCAAAGATAACAATGAAATTCCAGTTTTGGGGCCTGAGAAAGCTGCTAGGGCAAAAGAAAAATCAGAAAGAAAAAAGTGTTTCCTTCTCTCTTGTGGCTGTGGAAATGCAGAGTACTCTGCATCAAGGAGCTAGTTTTGATGCAGTGATGAAGAGAATATTAACAAACATGTCAATCTTACTTGCCTTTTAAATGTGAAGATTTGTATGAATATGTATAAACCTGTTCAGTTTAGTGTTTAATAAACACATATTTTAAGAAAAATGTTCCACAGAGACTGTCAGAATGTTTTCCAAAATGCAATCTTTAATCCCTAAATGTCTGTACTTCTTTTGGTTCTTTTTCTTAGTTTATAGTTTCAATATTAATAATATTTTAAATGCCTTTTTTTAAAATGCCTTTTATGCTTTTTATAAACACTTAAACATTTGTAAACACCTTTGTAAAACCAGAGAAGAAAATGGATTTATCATCCTCTTCCTTCCTTAACGGTAGCATAAACTGTCTTTGATATATTACTTATTAAACAAGAAATTTAAGAGTCTCACATTTAAGTTAAATAATGGACTCTATTTAAATGGTGGCTCCGAAAAAAGAACAAAATCAATGAGCTATGCCTTCGTTGTTGGTTATCTGGCATCTACAAATGTCTCTCCTTTTTCAATGGATTTAGATTTTTTTTTGAGACATTCATGTTACCATGACAGCTAAAATACACACTCTATTAAGGATAAAACCTGCCAACTTAATCTACCGCTTTCTCCCCAAACACATATTACAGTACCTGGCACATAAAAAATCATTTATTAACATTTATTTTTAAAAATAGTGAATAGTGTAATGAATAAAGAATGACTCCATTGAAGATATGGAATTTGAAGTGATAGTTCTTATTTGATGTATACATGGAAAACATGAAGTGTTTAAAATACATGACTATACTGTAATATTTATGAAGTTACACTGGCACCTTAGGTTTGAAAATAAAGTACTAAAAAAAATATTTTGGAGATCCTTGATTTCCAAACTAAAACTGTTTTGAACTTTGGTGTATATGAGCAAAACACTTCAGGTTCCAGTTTTGAAAATAACTGTTGCTATAGAAGAAGCAGGAATTATGCGCAGGCAGTTCCATTAAAATGATGACTAAAATTAAAATGTATTAAGTAAGCTCATGTTTAAAGGCTAAAATGATTTCTTGAGTATACTGTGATAACATGTACAACAGTAATAATTAAAATATAAAAAATATGAAAATGTATACCACAAGTCTTACAGAATCAAAGTTAGAAAAAATTGTAACAGCTACTCACTATTTTGAAACTTTTTGGACATAGCTAAAATCCCAGTCAACTTTTTCTTAAAATCTGAAGTATAAAAACCAGATAATAGAATTTGCCTTGCTTAAAAAACGCTTTATCTCTGGTCTAAGTCATAGTAAATGTGGGATGGGGCGGCCGTTTATTAAATAAGTAATTTCTACAAAATTTAAATATTTTTTACTTGTCACAGGGATTTGCAGTGAACTCTTGCAGAAAAATCAAACATTTTGAATTACCTGGACAAATATATGTAATCAACAAAATCCAGAATCATATCCTTCAAAATATAATTCTAAATTCATTAAAAAGTATACACATTAAAAAGATAACATACAGAACACTCTACTTTCATTAATTTAATCTATTCTGTGTAGGGCAAGTAGGTTCAGGCTAGTCAGTACTACTTTGTCTAATTTTCCCTCAGGTGTGTATCTCTTCTAATTTTTTTTAAATGTCTGAAGGTAGCTGGGGGGAGATAAGCCTATTAGCATGAATAATATTCAATTAGAGGGTGGTTTAGGCTTCTTCTGTGAAGAAGGCTGAGCATCAAAGAATTGATGCTTTTGAGCTGTGGTGTTGGAGAAGACTCTTGAGAGTCACGTGGACTGCAAGGAGATCCAACCAGTCCATCCTGAAGGAGATCAGCCCTGAATATTCATTGGAAGGACTGATGCTGAAGCTGAAACTCGAATACTTTGGCCACCTGATGCAAAGAACTGACTCATTGGAAAAGACCCTGATGCTGGGAAAGATTGAGGCCAGGAGAAGAAGGGGATGACAGAGGGTGAGATGGCTGAATGGCATCACCTACTTGATGGATATGAGTTTGAGTAAACTCCAGTAGTTTATGATGGACAGGGAGGCCTAGCGTGCTGCGATCATGGGGTCACAAAGAGTCGGAAACAGCTACCCGACCGAACTGAACTGACCTTATGCTTTTTAATTATTCTCCTATGTATGAGTGTCAGAGGTATGTATCAAGGTCCTTCAGAGACTAAGTGTCAATGAAGAAAATGAACATAGACATTGATAAGGCAGGAAGTGGGCTGCTTTTTCGGTGGATCTACCTTCTCAACTTAACGGCCCAAAATGGTAAAATAAATACTGCCTATGCAGAAGAGCTGAACTCACAAATGGACCAGTCCCTGCTACAAGAACACAGTCAGTACAATCAAAAACCAATTAAATTCCTGGGCTGGTGACTGCAACTAGAATTAACCTATTGTTAGGGAACCCTAAGAAGTCAGTAACAAGCTTAAACCCAAATAGGCAGCTGCAAACCTTATCTTAGCAAATATAGCCTCCTGGTCCAAAAACACCCTCTGATCTAGCTTGAATACTACAAGGCACTCACTAAATTTAAAATCACATAAGAGGGAATGGTTACACATAAGAGATTAGGCTATTAAATCTTACATGAATTAGATTTTTTTAATATAGAGTAGAGCTTTACCTCAGGGTGAAGCAAATGGAAATTTAGTAAATATCATTACTAATCTCCAAGGAAATGGCATTTAGTGTTTCACAAATACACTAACATTCAGAGAAAGGCAATGGGTTAAAACTAGGAAGATATACACAAATCAAAAGAAGAGTATAAATATGAGTTGGGCTTCCCCAATGGCTCAGTGGGTAAAGAATCTGCCTGAAATGCAGGAGACATAGGTTCAATCCCTGGGTCAGGAAGATCCCCTGGAGGAGCAAATGGCAAATATTAGTGAGGTAGTGAAAAACCAGGATATTCAGTATCTATGAAATCAAGGGGATGAACAGAAAGTTGAGTAATCAGACAAAAAAAGCTTACTGCAGGCTTTCTCAGCCTTGGCACTACTAACATTTGGGGCAGATAATTAAATGTTTTGAAAAGCTCTCGTTTGCACACATCAATATCACCAGACACTGCTAAATGTTCCATGGGTGTCAAAACCACCCATGATTGAGAATCAGTGGCTCAGATAAAGGTGTTAAGCAGTAGATAAAAAAAATTCTTCCCTCTTTTACACGTAAGAGCCAGGAATGAATCAAAATAAAGCTTGGTCATGGATATAGAACACCAGTAATCCTTATATTTTGCCTCAGCAACCAATAATTTTATATATATATATAATTATTGTCAGGCTTGTTGTCAGGCTACTTATTAGTTTATTTCATTTTAACTGCACAAGATATAAGTATGATTTTTGCCCATATTATATTAATATTGGATAGATAGTAAATAATTTCCTAGTCACATAGGTAGTAAAGATCATTATTCAAAATCTATGAATAAGGATGACATTGGGCTGCCTTAAATTTCTTTTATGTTTCCTAATTGGAGGAAGCAGTGTTTGAACACCTTAGATCTAAAATTGGTAAGAACTGGTAAATGTTTTGTTGTTCAGTAGCTAAGTTGTGACTGAGTCTTTGTGACCCCATGGACTGTAGCGCATCAGGCCCCTCTGTCCTTCACTATCTCCCAGAGTTTGCTCAAATTCACGCCCGCTGAAACATTAGTATGCACAGGAAGAATAATCAGCCTTCTCGTGATCAACTAGTTTCGTTTTTACTCTATAGTAAATACTACTCATCATCTATATTAGCAATGTAGGAAACTGAGATAAAATTGAAGAAAAAAATATTTAGTATTTCATATTTTGTGTTCACATTAATTCTCGCTTCACTGTGTTGGCATCATATTTCTGATTTGCATATATCACTGGTATCATTTCACTGTACATACATTGGATGTATTTTTCTATGCAACCTCAAAGTGACTCTAGGAATCTCTTCATAGGATATGGCTTATTTGCAGATACCTAAGTGTCAGGAGAAATATCAATAGCCTCAGATATGCAGATGACACCACCCTTATGGCAGAAAGTGAAGAGGAAAAAGCCTCTTGATGAAAGTGGAAGAGGAGAGTGAAAAAGTTGGCTTAAAGCTCAACATTCAGAAAACTAAGACCATGGCATCTGGTCCCATCACTTCATGGGAAATAGATGGGGAAACAGTGGAAACAGTGTCAGACTTTATTTTGGGGGGGCTCCAAAATCACTGCAGATGGTGGTTGCAGTCACGAAATTAAAAGACGCCTACTCCTTGGAAGGATAGTTATGACATGGCATATTAAAAAGCAGAGACATTACTTTGCCAACAAAGGTCCATCAAGTCAAACCTATGGTTTTTCCAGTGGTCATGTATGGATGTAAGAGTTGGACTGTGAAGAAAGCTGAGCACCGAAAAACTGAAGCTTTTGAACTGGTGTTGGAGAAGACTCTTGAGAGTCCTTTGGACTTCAAGGTGATCCAACTAGTCCATCGTAAAGGAGATCTTTCCTGGGTGTTCATTGGAAGGACTGATGCTGAAGCTGAAACTCCAATACTTTGGCCACCTCATGCAAAGAGTTGACTCATTGGAAAAGATCCTGATGATGGGAGGGATTGGGGGCAGGAGGAGAAGGGGATGACAAAGGATGAGATGGCTGGATGGCATCACTGACTCGATGGACATGAGTTTGAGTAAACTCTGGGAGTTGGTGATGGACAGGGACGCCTGGCATGCTGCGATTCATGGGTTTGCAAAGAGTCGGACATAACTGAGTGACTGAACTGAACTGAACTGAACTGAAGAAGTTAAATGACATGGCTTGTGATGCCACATAAACCATGAAAAATTTCAACTCATCGTGAATTTAAATAGTATTTACAACTTTGCTTATATACATTTAACAGTCTCCTTATTTGCAAAGCTATGTTTTTGTTGGTATATTTTAACATATTCAAAACACAGAGTTCAGTTCTAACCACACAGATCTTCAAAAGTTAAATGACTCATTTCCATTGATTTTATGGCTGTCAGAATTTTTTTAAAAATCATGAAGTATCTCTTTAGTGCTTAGATGCAGAGTAAAGAATCTTTATTGAGGCCATTTTTTAATTTTGATTCATTTCTGTTGATAGAATCGTATTTATATGCGTCTGTGTATAACAAACATGATAACAAAAACTTACAAAATTTTGTCTTCTTTTTTTTCCCCAAAGTGAAATGGTTATCAACATGACTCACTCTTAATTTGCTTCAATATGATGACTACTTTATTCACTCAAATAACTGGTTAGCCAGGTATACAATATCCAGGTGTTCACTTAACAGAAATAGTGTTTACAGGAACACAGCAGCTTGATGTGAAAAAAAAAAATGCACATTTGAAAAAGTTTTCTAGTCTCAAATTACTAATCAGTTCACTTCATCAGAAAATAAATCAACAGATTTTTACTGAGCATGCCAAAAACGATGGAAAAAAACTGGCCTGGGAGAAAGTATGTTCTTAATAAATATTTATTACAAAAATCAACAGAACCTGTCTTCTTATTGAAGTGGATAAAGAAGTATCTGAGATGTGTACTTATCTCAAGATGTTTATGTAAATTAAGATTACTATGAGATAACTACATGACTGGATCTTAAAAGATGTGTTTAAAAACTGTTACAAACTATAAATATTCTGGGAGCTTTGCTTTATAGGTTTGCCAGCTAAAACATTTTCAACAGTGTGAGATTTCACTTAGATTTTGAGAAGTAAATGCACACAGTTAGTGAGAAAATTGATAATATGTACTCTAATAAAAGGGACAAAATGATAACTGGGGGAAAAACCAAATGAAAATATGGGGGACATATGTTTTTGGAAGGTAGAGGGGAAAAAAAAAAACATAATCTGGTGGCATTTTGCCAGATGGATATGAGTTTATATTTGGAATAGAGGGAGCAAGTGCAGAAGCAAGAACAGTATGAAATTTATTGCAATTATCCAAACATGAAGTAATAAGAGGCTGAACTAACCAAATGGCAGTAGAATAGAAATGACAGATGTATGAGATGCTGCACATGATGAATCAACTCCCATCTTTTCAATCTCCAAAACAGCCTGGATAGTTAAATATGCTGATAATACGAATTTATGGGAGTGGTAAACACAAGGCAACATAAATGAGAATTTGAAAGGGACTGAATGTTTTGATAAACAAGCTAGTTGGCAAGCACATTTAAATGACAGCTCCTGTGAAGAAAAATATGTTCAATAATAATTAAGCACCATCAAGAATTAATGGTTTGATTCATGCAGGAATTATGCTTGTATTATAGGCAATGGAACCTGTAGTTACATCTATCATCCACAGAAAATAATACTTATCACATTTGAAAATTTATAAAACATTTTCACATTCATTAATTCATTTGCTATTAAAAGGAAAGCAGCAAAGACATAGTTTAAACTGTGATGTGCATTTTGTAAGTTCAGTTACATGTTGATTTCATCATGTGACCACGCCATTGCATGGGAGTACATTCAAGGCTGTGTGAGGGGGATATAGTTAGGCAGAGATATCGTTGTTGTTTAGACCCTAAGTCGTGTCTGACTCTCTGTGACCCCATGGACTGTAGCCCACCAGGCTTCTCTGTCCATGGGATTTCCCAGGCAAGAATACTGGAGTTAAAAAAAAAAAAAAAAAAAAAGAGAATACTGGAGTAGATTGTCATTTCCTTCTCCAGGGAATCTTCCCAACCCAGGACTGAACCCAAATCTCCTGTGTTAGGAGGTGAATTCTTTACTACTGAGCCACCAGGGAAGGCCCTAGGCAGAAATATATTTGCATTTAGATGCTTAAGAAGAGGTATCAGTCACGACCTGTCTAGAAAAATATGTCATTGTGGAGAGTCTAAAATTTAAAAATATGGGCATTTATTTCGGATTAAAAAAAGCAAGGAACTTTCATTTCAAAGTGAAAGTGAAAGTCACTCGGTCATGTCCAACTCTTTGCAACTCCAGGCCAGAATACTGGAGTGGGTAGCCTTTCCCTTCTCCAGGGGATCTTCTCAACCCAGGGATCAAACCCAGGTCTCCCATGTTGCAGGTGGATTCTTTACCAGCTAAGCCACCACTGAAGCCCAAGAATACTTGAGTGGTAGCCTATCACTTCTCCAGTAGACCTTCTCAACCCAGGAAATAAACCAGGGACTCCAGCATTGCACGTGGATTCTTTACCAGCCGAGCTACCAGGGAACCATTTCAAAGGCAGAAGGAAAGGGAACTTACATGATCTCCACAGGAATTGTGCCCTTTGATGGAGAAATGCAACCAATATGTGGAAAACTGAAAGAGAGTGAGCTAGAAAATTCACACTCCAATCCTACCCATCTCCTGTCCCCTGATCTCTTGCTATCTGTTAACGGCCAAACCCAACCATAAGCCAGAGACAAAGGAATCTGTTTGTCCAGGCTGTATGAGGAAGTCTCTCAGGGCAAGAGAAGGGTAGAACGGCATGGTAAGTGGCTCTGGAAGAAAAAAAGAAGGAAAATATCCAGCAAATAATTTGCAGCATGTCTTTCAGAAAAAGAAGAAAAAATAACTGGAATAAATTATAAGAGAGAATATGCATCTTCCTTACCCATAGCTTCCCCAGGCAAAGGATCAAAAACATTTTTTTCTTGCAGAAGATTGCTCTGACTCGTATCATGTTTGTCAAGTGAAAATATCCTGGTCTAAATTACAACTACAGGTTCAACATGCCCCACAGTAATAAAAACACTACGTGTTTAAACACAAAGCAGTTTTCTCAAGCTCTGGATAAATCCTGTAAAAAAGTGACTGTGCAATTTTCCTGGCTCCTATAGTCTTTCTAAATAGCTTTGTACAGATTAGGATGCCGTTTCACCTTTTCTTATATATCTGAAGTACAGTTCAATTACCAGAGATGATTTAGGTGTGATTCATTCTTTCACTATTTATGAAGTCATTGAAAACACAGAACTTCAGTAGAGTACTTAAACTCAAGTTATTCTCATAGCCATTTAATAAATAAATAGTTTACATGTTCAAAATGTCAAGACCATAATAAGATTCACCAATACGATTGGCTTTGGCCATTTAATCATGAGGACAGTGATGGCATCACTTCTGCCAGGCTCCATTTAAGAGCCAGTGCACATTTCTCCACATTATTCTCCCTCATCATAGTTCACTGAAGTCTAGCACCAATAAAGCTCCAGTGTGATATGGTAGAGACTGCATCAGCTTTGACACTTATTTGATTATAATGAGCCGAGTCCCCCAGTTGACCATAAAACATGGAGAAAGAGTGAGAATTAACTTTTGTTGTTTTAACACCCTTAATTTGGGGGGACAGTTTGGTACTGCAGTATAAAGCTAGCCAATTCTTTTAATTAGCTTGGGCTTCTACAGCGAAATGCCATAAACAATGGAAATTTATTTCTATTAGTTCTGGAAGACGGAAGTTTGGATGTTACCTTGTTAGTCCTTTTTTATGGTGGTGTATTTTCCACTTCTCATTGTTTCCTCAAATGGCAGAAAAAGAGCTAGAGATCTCTTTGACTTTTTCTTATAGGGGCCCCTGTCCCATCCACGAGGGCTCTACCTAATTATCTCCCAAAGGCCCCACTTCTAAATATCATCACATTGGGATTTGAGTTTCAACATTTGAGTCTGGGTGGGCACACAAACTTTTAGTCCATAACACCAGTCTTGCATGTTACAGTCTCCTTAAGGATTTACCCACTTCCTACTTGCAATTTTCCAAAAGAACACCATTCCATGTACACAGAACTAGGTTAAGTCCAACAACTGTGCCATGCCTCTTTCTCTAGTCATGATTATATTTGTGCATGGTCCTTCTCCTGAAATGCACTTCTTACCATTCCTTGCCTCACTGACTCTTTGCAGGCCCACCAGATCACCTTACATAAAAGCAGTGCTGAGCTAGAGTAAGTTCATATCTACCCATAAGGGTCAGGTGTTAAATTTTTAGCAACTCGGCAATCCAGCCTTTAAAAAGCTTAGAATTGAATTATATACCTTATAATTAAAGTATATTAAAAATACATACTCAAAACTCATCATTTCCCTTTTCATTTACTTTACTATTTTCTATTTCTTAAGGTAATTTACATCTATTTTCTATGTATGAGGAAAATAGTCATAAGGTGTACTACTATGCATCTCTTCCCAGCTCTGTGTTCAATGAGAGTTAGGTAGTGTGAAATCAGTAACAGTGGTAATATTTATAGCAAAAATATCAAACAAATGCTACAAGACAGGGCTGGATTGATATTTTAGGTATTATCTAGGCTTAGGAAAGTGTTGGAAGAAATGTTAATAAAGTAGATTAAACTTTAAAATATACACAAACACATACAAAAATTATGAAATATTTTTTCCAGTATTCAAAACCTGTTACCTAACTTAGTAAATAAGTCATATTCTTGATGAACAAGCACAGTTCTGATATACATTTGCATTGTTTTATTACTCTTTTACTCACTGACACGTGAAAATATAAACCAACATTCATGCCAGAACTATACCTTGACAGCCAGTTTTTAAACATTAGCTATCACACTACTGCACAAAATTGCCTTGTTCACTAAGATTTTCCCATAATCTTCTTTCAGCAAGTTCTTCCTAATAATCTAACTATTGTAGACTGAATGCCTATGTCTCCTCAAAATTCATGTGTTAAAGTTTTAACTCCCAAAATGACTGCATTTGAACACTGTGTCAGAGAGGAGGTGATTAAAATTAGACTGTAAGGGTGATTGCTGTTTTGTGGCACCATGAACTTCAGCTCGCCAAGTTCCCTGTCCTTCACAATCTTCCTGAGTTTGCTCAAACATATCTGCTGAGTCAGTAATGCCTTCCAACCATCTAATCCTCTGTTGTCCCCTTCTCCTCCTGCCCTCAATCTTTCCCAGCTTCAAAGTCTCTTCCAATGAGCTGGTTTTTCACATTAGGTTGCCAAAGTATTGGAGCTTCAGCTTCAGAACTAGTCCTTCCAGTGAATATTCAGGGTTTATGTCCTTTAGGATTGACTGGTTTGATCTCCTTGCTATCCAAGGGACTTGCAAGAGTCTTCTCTAACACCATGGTTAGAAAGCATCAGTTCCTTGCCACTCAGCCTTCTCACATCCATACAGGATTACTAGAAAAACCACAGCCTTCAATATATGAACTTTTGCTGGCAAAGCAACGTCTCTGCTTTTTAATAAACTATGTAAGTTTGTAATAGCTTTCATTCCAAGGAGCAAAGGCCTTTTAATTTCTTGGCTGCAGTCACCATCTGCAGTGATTTTTGAGCCCAAGAAAATAAAATCTGTTACTGTTTCCAATTATCCCTCATCTATTTGCCGAGAAATGATGGAACTGGAGGCCATGCTCTTAGTTTTTGAAATGTTGAGTTTTAAACCAGGTTTTTCACTCTCCTGTGTTACTGTCATCAAAAGGTTCTTTGTTCCTCTTCACTTTCTTCCATTAGAGTGGTAATATTGCACATCTGAGGTTGTTGATATTTCTCCCAGCTATCTTGATTCCAGTTTGTGATTCATTCAGTCTGGCATTTTGCATGAGGTACTCTGCACATAAATTAAATAAGCAAGATGACAATATGCCTTGATGTACTTCTTTCCCAATTTTGAACCAGTCTATTGTTCCATGTCTGGTTCAAACTGTTGCTTCTTGTACTGCATACAGGTTTCTCAGGAGGCAGGTAAGGTGTTCTGGTATTCCTGTCTCTTTAAGAATTGTCCACAGTTTGTTTTGATCCACATAATCAACGACTTTAGTGCAGTCAGTGAAGTAGAACTGTGAACGTAAATTGTATTTGAAGTCTGAGCAGACTAAGAACCAACCTAATCTGAGTAATTTCCTAACTGCTTTTAGTGCTCCCTTAGCATATTATTATCAGAGAACCTATTATTCTCCAGTATAAATGTTTCTATTCGTCATAACCAACACAAAAAAGTTATTATTATACCATGAATGAGGGCTTCCCAATTGGTATGGTGGTAAAGGATCTGCCTGCCATTGCAGGAGACACAAGAGACGTGCATTCAATTTCTGGGTTGGGAAGATCCTCTGGAGGAGGAAGGGGCAACCTGCTTCAGTATTCTTGCCTAGAAAACCCCATGGACAGAGGAGCCCGGCAGGCTGCAATCCATAGGGTCACGAAGAGATAGACATGACTGAGCAACTGAGTACACACACATACTGCATAAGAAGCACTTTCTAAATGATGGGGTTGTAGCTTTGAACAAATCAAAAAGGTCTTTCCTCTTAAGGAGATTATACTCTAGTATAGAGAGACAAAACAAATGAATAAATAATACCAATAAAATAAGATCACTTGTGGGAACCATAAAATGAAAGCAGGCAATGTTGGAAAAAAGTGGTTGTGAAGAGAGGGAATTGTGTGCATCAGGTGGTAATGATTCGCTCTTTGAAATGAATATTATCATTTGCTCTCAGAATTCCCAACTTCCTACTTTCAGGAATGAAACATTCTTCTGCTAGCTGTTGAGAGTTTTGGGGATTGCCTTTTCACAGCTGAGTCTTCCTTGAAATACTGCCCATAGTTGAAGCGAGTTGGCTCTGTAAAGAACTCCCTTCCTTGTATGTAACACACATCCAGTGCCTGGACCATACATGGTTGAAGGGTCCTGGCTTCCTTGTCTCAATCCAGGCAATTCTGTATGGTTAGCTGGCTCCACAGCTCCCCTTGAGACTAGTTGAAGTTATTATATCACTGATTCAGCAACCAACTGTTCCTCTGCCCAATCTTGCTTCCTTAATTCCCCACAGCAGTTAGTGTTGAAAACATTTTCCATCAATATTTCTACATACAAATATCTCTCTGTTAGAGGCTATTTCATGGTTAACCCAACTAGTAATAGATGGAGATAGGAGTGGTCAAAAAAAAAAAAAAGCTAAAGTGGAATATTTGACCTGGATTATCCATTGACCAGTTGGAAAAGAGCTTCCCCTCACTGGTGGTGGATGGACTGTGGACAGACCTTGATACAGGGGCACAGCCCAGGTGTAGGGTTGCAAATGTGCAATTATTAAAACTTCCATGGGTGGTGGACTAAGATGGTACACCACTGAATGAAAATGCACTAGTTCAATTAAAGTAGCAGTTGTCTTGAAGAACTGGGAAAGTAGTAATCATAAGGACAACAGAATTGGGCCACTGTTACTGGGACAATTGATACACTGGAGAAAGACAGTAAGAGGCTGAGAGTGATTGTTGTTATTCAGTCACTAAGTCAATCCAACTTTTTGCAACCCCATGGACTGCAGCATGCCAGGCTCCTCTGTCTTCTACTGTCTCCCAGAGTTTGCCTAAATTCATGCACATGGAATAGCTGATGATACTGAACAATCTCATCCTCTGCCACCCCCTTCTCCTTTTGCCTTCAATCATTCCCAGCATCAGGGTCTTTTCCAATGAGTACACTCTTCACATTAGGTGGCCAAAGAATTGGAGTGAAGCTTCAGTATCATTTCTTCTAATTTAAACACCAAGTGTGAATATCAGAACTGGTCCTTGCAGCATGTAAGAAGACTCGCTTGAAGCCAGAGTTTAAGGAAAAACGATCAGCATCATGCCCACAGCTTTTTTATTAGATAATTCCTGAGAAGTTTGAATTTTCAGTCTGGAAATATCTGGCTACCAAAAAAAAAAAAAAAATGAAGGCATTCATTGGGAAAGAATGGGAAAGTGTGGTTTTAGATGAAGACCTGTTACAGACAATTCAAAATCAGGAATCTAAAAGATATACCTGACCTCCTGAGCCTGTGGAAGTGACCCAAATCCTTTCATTTAAATACCAGAAGACAGAGTTTAACTTATAGGAAAAGAGTTCCTTATGTGAACACACACTCCCTGCCCAGTGTCTGACGCTACTCCCCCCCTTCCCTGATCAGAACAAAACTAGGATGCAGGTAGAACATAACACTGTTTGGGAGGTGCTGAGCATCCTAAGGGAGAAAATGCATTACCTCCCCAAATAGAAGCCAATAAAATTCAGCATGTATCACCAAGAAGATATGGTTGAGATTAGATTCTGAGAGTGCTGTGTCAAGATATTGGCAAGGAAATATTTATCATTTTAGGAGCATTATCCTAGGACACAAAAGTTAATAGTTGATTAATGCTCTGAGAGACAGTGCTCCTCATTATTAGGATTGGTCTTAAAATTTCAGAGAAAGCAAGTGAAGTAGGGATTCCAGAAACCATTATGGCAGACACTGTGATTACAATTTGAAACACTTGGAGATGCTGCTAAAGGATGCAAACTTCCAACTATTAATAGAAGATGAGTAAGTTCTGGAGATCTAACACACATACTGTGATCAGAGTCAACAACACTGTATTTTCAAAATTGCTAGGAGATTAAATTTTACATGTTCTAATCACTAAAAAGAAACAATTTTTATGACAGATATCTGAGTTAGTTAAAGCTATGCTGGTAATCTGGAGGAGGAAATGGCAACCCACTCCAGTATTCTTGCCTAGAGAATCCTGAGGACAGAGGAGCCTGGTGGGCTGCCATCTATGGGGTTGCACAGAGTTGGACACGATTGAAGCGACTTAGCAGCAGCAGCAGCATGCTGGTAATCATAGTAATCATATTGCAATATATAAATGTATCAAAATATTGTACACCTTAAACTTAGACATAAACTTATACAATATCATATGTAAATTGTATATTTAGAATAAATTGAAATGAATAAAAGTACTTGGAGAAAGTGGGCATATACTATAGTGATATACTGCAGAAAGCCAACAAGTCTACAGGAGGATTAAGTTTCATGGGCAAACCTCAAAGGACATTCCATTTACCAAAATAATCAGAAATGTGATCGTGAATGGAACAAGAATATCACTGAGAATCTCAGAGGTGTCTGACTTCTGAAGTTTAAGACTGAAACGTAGGAAGTGAGAACAATTCTGTTCTGTGACAGCAATGAGAACGACAGATCCCTCATGTCATAGAGAACAAATGGCAGCACTTGAACATCAAAAGCAAGGTGAGCACCATTACCAATTCAATATCAGAAACAGAGGATGGAGGGGATAAAGTGACACAGATAATTATGGAGATAGCTAACAGAATACAATGTCCATGGGGCAAAAATGATAGTCCCAGTCCAAAAAGGACAGCTCAATCTATCAAATTAAAAAAATAAATTAAATAAAAAAAATAAATTAAATAAAATACTAAAAATCAGAAAGATTCAGGAGGTTTAAAATAGCCACTCAAACTAAGTCATATTAACTTGTCCAGTTATTTAACCATATTGTATACTTAGAATCCACTAACTGAAAGACATTAAAACACTACAACAAATGGGGGAAAGGCAGTGGGATATAGAGATGAATTTTTGAGAATAAAAATAATGTAGCTTTGTTGGTGACATGAGGTGAGTGAATGTAGTATGGAGGCGACTGCTATTGTTTGTTTAGAGGAAATATAAACAAACGGAATCTATGAAAGTAAAATTAAAACCAAATGTTTAAATCCCTGTAGTGTGGGTTTTAAGACAGAGAGTAATAAAACTAAGTTATAAATACATAATGTCACAGTAAAATGATCCACGATGCCTTATAAAAAGTATAACTAGAAAAGTGAAGTCGCTCAGTCGAGTCGGACTCTGCAACTCCGTGGAGCCTGCCAGGCTCCTCCATCTATGGGATTTTCCAGGCAAGGATACTGGAGTGGGTTGCCGTTTCCTTCCCAGGGGTTGCTTCCCAACCCAGGTCTCCCACACTGCAGGCAGACTCTTTACCATCTGAGCCACCAGGGAAGCCCATAACTAGAAAGGCATTTAGTTGATTTGTTCCTTTTTAATATTAAAATAGGACTTTAATAATTTCACTATTCTAAATCCCATGCCATTTACCTTTTAAAAGAGTAAGATTCTTATAATCATTTCCTTGTTTGCTTTTATTTACAGAATTATTTCAAATCGCACATACACTTGTCCTGGTTTTCTATGTTCGAAAAGAAAAAAAAAAAAATGGGAAGCCTCTCTTGTCCTGACATTTATCATCCTCCCTATTAATAGTTCCCATTTCATTATTCTACTCCTCTTGAAGGAAAATGCCTCCAAGAATAGTCATTGCTGTCTCCCCTCAATGACTGTTCTCTAACTTTCTCTACTCTGGCTTTCACCAACAACGGGCCCCCCGCCCCACGCCAACTATTTCACTAAGCTTGAAAATGACATTCTCAGTGTCAAATCTAATGAACAAGCTTTTGTTCATATTTTACTCCATCTATCAGCTAGCTGCATATAGTTGATTTCTCCATTTTTCTTTAAACCTACATCTGTCTTGAAGTTCATAAGGCAGCACTCCCAAGACTGCGCTATTATACAATGGCTGTCCCTCCTCAGCATCCTTTCCCTCATTCTATTCCTTTTACCAAGCTGTTTCAATAACTGGAGTCATTCTTGGTCTCTTTTCTTCCTCAAACTATAACGAGGTCTTTCAGGCTTCTGGATTTCAGTATTAACATGTGCTTAGGATTCCACATTCTATGTGTATATATCCCTACAAAAAATGTCTCTAGTTTTCTTTTTTTAAAGCATCATGGGTCATTTTACTGTGATATTATATATTTATAACTCACTTTTATTACTCTCTGTCTTAAAGCCCACACTAAAAGGATTTAAACATCTGGTCTTCATTTTACTTTCATAGATTCTATTTGTTTATATTTCCTCTATACAAACAATAGTAGTCACCTCCATAATGCATCAGCTCACTTCTTGTCACCAACTAAACTATTATTTTTTATTCTCAGTAATGAATAAGGTCTTTTTTCTACTTCTTCTTTTTCTATTTGTGGCAGTGTTTATTGCTTCCAATTGTTTCTGCAGATATTTGGATATTTATTCTGCTTGCTTGTATAATATCCCATTCCACAGTACCTTTCTGTTCCCATACATAATATAGTCGCTATAGAAGACTGTCCCATTCAAGTGATTTGCAATGAGCAAGGCCTTCACATTCATGTACTATTTTCCAGAATCTCACTGTGGAAAGCCTTTCACTTGCCATTCAATTTTGTGTGAGACATATTGATGCCAAAGAATAATGTTTTCTAAGGAGTTAGACTGTCAAAGTTGTGAGACATTCAATCTCAAAGAAGAATGGATAGACAACAGTTTGAATATGTGGTTCAGTCTAAAGTGTAATCTTAGAGATTTATACTACAAATGTAATACGATATATGAAGACTCTGGGTTTCTTTATTTGCTCTTCTAGTAATATAACTGCACTAACTCTCAAACATGGTAAACTCTCCAAAAGATAACTGACTTCATCTTTGCACACAGAGAAAACTGCTTCTTGCTCTAAGCACTTTTCTAGCCTTTCCTAAATAAGTTAGTAAAAAGGTAATTTTGCCAACAAATAAAAACCACAATGCTTCTTTACTAAATAAGTATTTTATAGAAGTTATTTAACATATAACAGTATATTATATGTTATATATACATATATACATATAATAGTATATTTACATAGTATTTTAAAATATATATTTTATACTATAAATGTTTTTAAATATATATTTATAAAATATATATTTATAATATATAATGCATTTAATATAAAGTATGTATATTACACATAAATTTTCTGCATATATGACTATTCAAAAACTTCTACTGAAATATGGTTTATTATTTGAATAGTTTGATGACATTGTTGAACATGATATATTAGCAGACATTTTAATTATTTGGAACTATCACAAATATGTGTGGCTTAAATAAATCATTATCTGGGGCCTTTCTAATTTTATTTGTACAGTTATAGTTGTCCAATGAAAATATTAACATTAATTTCACAGTGAAATTCTGAAATTCAAAAAAAGGGCTATAATTCTGAAGATGTTTGAGGTTGCAGTGTTACATTGATAATGGATTTTAGCTACCTATTCAGACAAATTATACCAACTATCCAAAATAGTAAATAAAAATCAATGTGAGATAAATTCATTTCATTCTAAAAATTTGTGATATATTCTGTTTAAATAGAGATATTTGAAATAAATTAATACAAAAAATAGCCACCAAAAATATGAATGTTACACTCATAGAAAATGGTTTGGTAACTGACCTGTCATAAGTTTTACAACAGATAAAAAGGACATGTATGGCATAGTTCATTTCCACCATGTAAATTCAGATTACATTTCAGATGTTCATTGACTTTCTCTCTATTTTCGTGGTTTTACTTTGTCCCTCTTTTTTTGTCACACTTTACTTGTCTCCAGTTAAAAATCCCAGGGAACACAGTTTTCCATAAAGACAGTGAGGTTCCAGTCACTACTCTGAGTCAAGAAAACCTGAGGCATAACAATACTTAATAATTTTGAGCTTCTGACAAACACTGCATTCAACTTCAATTCTAGAGCATCAAAATGATTCCTGTTGTAACAGTACATTATAAACAACTATAGGGGCAAATATTGATATATTTGAAAGTGAATAATTACATATTTCTAAGTTTATTTGGTATTGGTGTGTGTGAGCATAAGTATTTAAAAGTGCATTTAGAATGCTAAGAACAACTCTTTATCTGCCATCTATATATGATAAATAATATAATTTTAGTGTTTCATTTGAGAACATTTCTCATATAATCCTTTTAGGAGCACTGCTATAACACTAGAAAAGAAAATGATTTGTTATCATCATGATGCAAATCCTGGAAAAATTTTGAAGGTGGTGTTTCCTGAATTAAAATCACACTTGAATGCATCAGACACTATAACAAATGACAGAAAATAAATATTTAATATATTCAAAATCTTGGTATAGTAAATGATGATAGCTTAATCTCTTCTCTACTAACCATAATATTGAATATGCCCTGCTGCGTGCTCAGTCCCTCAGTTGTGTTCAACTCTGAGACTCCACGGACTGTTGCCCACCAGGCTCCTCTGTCCATGGGATTTTACAGGCAAGGATACTGGAGCAGGTTGCCATTTCCTGCTCCAGGAGATCATCTTGACCCAGGGATGGAACCTGTGCCTCCTGCTTCCTGTAATGCAGGTAGATTCATTACCACTGAGCCACGGGGAAGGTCCAATATTTAAAACGCATTAGTCTTTAAAATTATACATTTTTTAAAAACTTGTTCTTAAATTGTTATGCTTTGTGGGTTTGATTTCACTTTAATAATTCCTTGACCATTTTGTCTGAGGCTGTTTTTGCGCAGTCACTAAGTCCTGTGTGACAATTTCGACCCCATGAACTGCAGCACGCCAGGCTTCCTTGTCCTTCACTATCTCCCGGAGTTTGCTAAGACTCATGTTCATTGAGACAGGCATGCCATCCAATCATCTCATTCTCTGTCCCTGCATTCTCCTCTTGTCCTCAGTCTTTCTCAGCTTTCTCAGTATCAGCGTCTTTTCCACTGAGCGGGCTCTTCGCATCACATGGCCAAAGTACTGTAGTTTCAGCATCAGTCCCTCCAACGAATGTTTAGAGTTGATTTTCTTAAGGATTGACTGGTTTAATCTCCTTGCAGTCCAAGGGATTCTCAAGAGTGTTTTCCAACACCACAGATCAAAGGCATCAATTCTTCGGCACTCAATTTTCTTTACGGTCCAACTATCACATCCATACATGACTACTGGAAAAACCATAGCTTTGACTAGAGCGGACCTTTGTTGGCAAAGTAATATCTCTGCTTTTTAATATGCTGTCTAGGTTGTTCATTGCTTTTCTTCCAAGGAGCAAGTGTCTTTTGATTTCATGACTGCAGTCACCATCTGCAGTGATTTTGGTGCCCAAGAAAATAAAATCTGTCACTGTTTCCACTTTTTCCCCCTCTATTTGTCATGAAGTAATGGGACAGGATGCCATGATCTTCATTTTTTGAATGTTAAGCTTTAAGCCAACTTTTTCACTCTCCTTTTCACTCTCACCAAGAGGCTCCTCTCTGGTTCCTCATAACTGCAACAATAAAGATGTTTCTAACATTCAACTTTCAATAAAGTAGAATTCCAGTTGGTGTGAGAGATGAATAAAACAAATACTATAATAAAAAATTCTGTGGAATAGTCTTTGCTAGGTTAAAATAAGAAGGAACTAGATATCTTTCATGCTTCAGACTTCAATAAAATATAATAATCTAGCCCATATGTATGTGCAAAGGCTATTTTTGAAATTGATAGATACTTCAATGTAATGCTATTTAAATGCTCAAGGATAAATCTATAAATCAAATCACTTTAAAAATAATTAATTTAACTATTGTATCCCAGTATGAAACCATATCTGAACAAGAACAATATAATTCAGTCAGATCTTTCTTCTTTTACTTTCATCTCCTACTCTCCCTCTTCCTTCTCCTTCTCTCTTTTTTTCTTTTTATTTGAAAAAAGACATATTTTTAAAATTTCTGGCAGCAAAGAGGATTGGCAGCCATGCCAAAAATGCATGGAATATGCATAGAAAATAATGACACTGAATTAAATCCTAAACAGCATTGTAAGTTAAGCTGTCACTAACTAGATAGAATGTGAGTAGGCATGGGCCTGTGAAAATACATAGAAGTGAAGGAACAGGGCAAAGTAAAATAATGCAATGAATTACCATTGCTAGAGTGCAGTTAGCATTTGGAGACGTGTCATAAAAGAAGTCACATGTGAAGTGAGGGCACAAATGATGACAAACCATGAATGATTACAAGGAATTTACTTTTGATCTGAAAAGCACATGGGAAAAGCAAAGGATTATATGAAAGAAAAATAGTACAATTATAATTGCTTTTTGAAACAATCTTCTCTGACTCTGAAGTTTAGTAAATTATAAGATAAAGTGCCTATGAAAGAGTCCCTACATATTCTTATAGAAATAGGTTTTGGAGAGTAAAGTAACACAGAATAACAATAGAGAGATAAGTTAAAAAATAAGCAATTATTTTAAAATAGCATCACACACACACAGATGTCCATGCTAAGTCACTTCAGTCAGGTCTGACTCTTAGCGACCATCATGGACAGTAGCCTGCCAGGCCCCTCTGTCAATGGGGCTCTCCAAGCAAGGATGCTGGAGTGGGTTGCTGTGCCCTCCTCCACGGGATCTTTCTCACCCCGGGATCGAAACCATGTCTCCTGCAGCTATTTCACTCCAAGTGGATTCCTTACTGCTCAGCCACCAGGGAAGCCTCAAACACATATGCTGCTGCTGCTGCTGCCAAGTCACTTCAGTCGTGTCCGACTCTGTGCGACCCCATAGACGGCAGCCCACCAGGCTCCCCCGTCCCTGGGATTCTCCAGGCAAGAACACTGGAGTGGGTTGCCATTGCCTTCTCCAATGCATGAAAGTGAAAACCGAAAGTGAAGTTGCTCAGTTGTGTCCGACTCTTCGCGACCCCATGGACTGCAGCCTACCAGGCTCCTCCATCCATGGGATTTTCCAGGCACGAGTACTGGAGTGGGTTCCCATTGCCTTCTCCGCCAAACACATATATGTGTATACAAATATACATCACTACAGGTTTTGTGTAAGAAAATAAAATTACTTATCTTCTAATGAGTAAATTATTTCAATTTATAATTTTACATTGAACAGGAATATTTGTCTGTATTAACCTAGTTTAAGATATATCATTCCAAAGCCTTTTTGTTCAGTCCAGACTGTTCTACTAAGCAATAATATTCCAGTTGCATAAAGACATTTTCCCATACATTGATCACAAGTATTTAAATACAATTTATTCTGAATGGTATTTTCCTTCATGACATACACAAAAAGGGTTTCCAGTGATTTCTTTTTTTTTTTCCATTTATTTTTATTAGTTGGAGGCTAATTACTTTACAATATTGTAGTGGTCTTTGCCATACATTGACATGAATAAGCCATGGATTTACATGTGTTCCCCATCCTGAAACCCCCCCACCCCCCACCTACCTCCCCATCCCATCCCTCTGGGTCATCCCAGTGCACTAGCCCCGAGCACTTGTCTCATGCATCCAACCTGGACTGGCGATCTGTTTCACACTTGATAATATATGTGTTTCAATGCTATTCTCTCAGCTCATCCCACCGTCGCCTTCTCCCATAGAGTCCAAAAGTCTGTTTTATACATCTGTGTCTCTTTTTCTGTCTTGCATATAGGGTTATCGTTACCATCTTTCTAAATTCCATATATATGCGATTTCTTATATTACTTATTTCTATCCTCTTAGTATACAAGCAAGAAGTCTTATAGCACTTCTCAAATTTTTCCTTTTCCTTAAGTTGCTATATGTTCAATCTAGGAATCCTACTGAACACATATTGTTAATCATTTTTAAATCCATTTCTCTGGTTCTTTCACTTGGTGAATTAGAAACATTTGTTTTTCTAAATAATAGACTAGATTGATAATATTGATTTCCATTTTTCCATAGTTTTTATAATCACTGATGAAATTCAGCTAGTCTTCCTAATCTTTGTATTTTAAGTCTTACTACTACTTCATTCTAGTCTCTGTTTCACTGACAGTCTTTTCTCCAAAACACAAATCATTACATTCTTTCCCCCCTTACATTCTTTCAGTTCTTCCCAATTGCCCCAGGGAAAAAAAGAAAAAAATTTCTCAGGGCATCCAGTAAAGATTGTTTTTATCTTGCACTCTCTTGAAAGTGAAAGTGAAGTCACTTCACTCAGTCGTGTCCAACTCTTTGTGACCTACCAGGCTCCTCCATCCATGGGATTCTCCAGGCAAGAATTCTGGAGTGGGTTACCATTTACTTCTCCAGGGGATCTTCCCAACCCAGGGATTGAACCCTGGTCTCCCACATTGGAGGCAGACGCTTTAACCTGTGAGCCACCAGGGAAACCCTGCACTCTCTTACCTCGTGGCTTTATAGCGCCACTCCTTGCTCTCCCCCTCCCATACTTATGTACCTGAAGTGTAATTGCATTTTACATAGCTCAGTGATTGCTTTGGGTTTCATTCCTTACCTCATGCTGTTCTTTTGACCAAAATCTCCCTTTACTTCCTTCTAATAGCATCTGAGTAAAAGATGTTGCTTTTTCAAGACTGAATTATACATATAATCTACTCCCACAATACTTTACAAACGACTTCAGGTTAGTATATTTTCTATTTTCTCCAACAGACTCTTAGAGTGACGGGCAGAACTATTTAATATCTTACTAAATAAATCACAACACAATTTCAAGGATCTCGAGGCCACTTTTCTTACAGTTTATTAATATTTTGTAGATTTATATCACTGACATCATTGGAAGTCTATTCGGAATCAGTTATAGAGGGACAAATATCAATCTTTAAAGTACCTTCAAAATATCTACTTTAAAATTAATAAGATAAGCATAAGACAGTGTTTATTCCTGTCCACACTCCTGTTTTCACATATTCTAACATCTTCAGAAAATGTTTCCTAACAAAGAATGCTGAGAAAGTGCTTAAAAAGAAGAGAAAGAAAATGTGAGTTTATAAAAGATGTAACCCGCCTGCAGTTAGATAATAACCTCGCTGTTCTTTTCAGTCTACTGGGCACACCAGCAACCTCTAATTTATGTTGTATTTTTAAAAGTGAATCCTTTTTCCTTGAAGATAAGCATTCGGTGCCAGACTTCATACTACTACTTCAGATTAATCTACATAAAATATCCTTATGTCTTCTCCTCAAGCTTCCTGAAAAGTTGTGTACCATATATGCAATTTTATATCTGCATGACCTGAGTGAACTTTTACTGTTATTTAGTTGATAAGTTGTGTACGACTCTTTTCCACCCACAGACCTTAGCTTGTCAGGCTCCTCTGTCCTTGGGATTTCCTAGTCAAGAACACTGGAGTGGGTTGCCATTTCCTTCTCCAGGGGACCTTCCAGACCCAGGGATAGAACATGTGACTCCTGCATTGCAGGTGGATTCTTTGCCAATGAGCCACCAGGGAAGCCCTAGTGAACTTTAGGCCCTTCAAAATTAAGCATTAGATGATGAATCATATCATAAAATGAGATATAAGAAGTTAAATTCTTTTTTTCTTTTGGTTGGATATCAGACCTTGTTTATCAGTGTTGTTCAGTCGCTCAGTCGTGTCCGACTCTTTGAGACCCCGTGGACTGCAACACACCAAGCTTCCCTGTCCTTCACTATCTCCTGGAGTTTGCTCAAACTCAGGTCCATTGAGTCGATGATGCCATCCAACCATCTCCTCCTCTGTTGCCCCCTCTTCTCCATAACCTTATGTTAAAAATGCTACAAAACTAAAAAAATATTTCATTGAATTTTAGCCAATAACCAAATCTTTTAAAATGAAACATAATTGCCATGTAACATTGTATAAGTTTAAAGTATACAACTTTATTTTAAAGTATACAACTGATTTTATACATTTATATACTGCAATATGATTACCACCACAGTGTTAGCTAACACCTCTATCATGTCACATCACAGCTTCTTTTTTTGTGATGAGACCAAGTAAGATCTTGTCTCTTAGCAACTTTGAAGTTTATAATACCATACTGAAGAATACAATTGCTATGCTATGCATTGGATCCCCAGAACTTATTTATCTACTAGTTTCAAGTTTGTAACCTTAGACAACATCTCCACAATTCCACCACTACACATCCCTGGTAACCACCATTCTATTCTCTGTATCTGTGAGTTCTGAATTATTTCATAAACAAAGTCCAGACCTCTATATTCTTATTTCTTAATAATAGCATTTTCATTCATAAAAAATTATATGTTTTGTTCACTGTATAAAATTTCATAATTGTTAAAAATATTATTCTATGATAAGAGTTATTAAATCCCTAGATCACATTTATTTTCTAAATTAGATTACTTTTCTTTCTAGAACCTTTGTTAATGCAACAAATCATAATAATATTAACAATATATTACTCTTTCTTCTAGGGACCATTTCTAAATTCCTCCATAGGAAGGAAATAACTACTTTTTTAAAACTTTTCTTTTAAGGAAATTAAATATATAGGAGATGCCAAAGTAAGGTTATAAAATTTACACATTCTCACAAATTTTGATGTTAGGGATCAAAAATCTAACCTTTCTGGCATAAAAATGTTTTCTTTACAGTCACATTATTTGTTGATTTCTTTGCTTTGGTCCAGTCACTGTACTGAGCATTTTTAACACATATCATTTAGATTAAGCACTTCAAAAATAAAGTCTTATGCTTTATATTCATTAAGTTTTTCATATTATGAAGGTAAGGAATCAGAAGTTTTAGAAAATGTTGATTTGCACAGTCAGTAGCAGAGCTTAACTTCAAGACTGTAAGTACTGCCTTTCATAGATATATATATATATACACACACACATATGTATATATATATATATACATATATATATATATATTTTTTTTTTTTTTGCCTATGCTGTGTGGCATAGGATCTTAGTTCCCTCACCAGACCAGGGATTGAAACTGGGACTCTCAGCAGTGAAAGAACCACGTCTTAACAGCTGGACAACAGGTTATTCATTCACAGATATATTCTTTTTTTTTATATATATTCCTTTATTTTTTTTTATTTTTTTATTTTTTTATTTTTCAGTGGGTTTTGTCATACATTGATATGAATCAGCCATAGAGTTACACGTATTCCCCATCCCGGTCCCCCCTCCCACCTCCCTCTCCACCCGATTCCTCTGGGTCCTCCCAGTGCACCAGGCCCGAGCACTTGATTCATGCATCCCACCTGGGCTGATGATCTGTTTCACCACAGATGATATACATGCTGTTCTTTCGAAACATCCCACCCTCACCTTCTCCCACAGAGTTCAAAAGTCTGTTCTGTACTTCTGTGTCTCTTTTTCTGTTTTGCATATAGGGTTATCGTTACCATCTTTCTAGATTCCATATATATGTGATAGTATACTGTAATGTTAAGGAAGCTGTGGTACACATACACCATGGAATATTACTCAGCCGTTAAAAAGAATTCATTTGAATCAGTTCTAATGAGATGGATGAAACTGGAGCCCATTATACAGAGTGAAGTAAGCCAGAAAGAGAAAGACACAGATATATTCTTAACCATTAAGACTGTCTCTCTCCTCAGGGAGAGACCTATGACTCTTGAGATCCTAACACATGCCAGACTTTGTTGCATTCTTTATGACAACCTGTTCTGCATTTATTTCTCAAAAAATGGTGACATTACTTAATCATTTTCTGGCTCTCTCCTCTTTGACATTTCTTGTGGAAATAACTATTGAGTGCTTACTATATGCTGGACATTTTTGTCCTTGCTAGAGACAAGGCAATGTGTAAACAACTGATTTCATGGAGTTTACATTTAGAAATTTCCTCTTTAACTGAGAGATAATTTATAAGTAACTTCCTTAATTTCCAGATAATTGGGGCTTTCCTAGATTACTGACTTCTAACTACATTTCTTTGTGGTTAGAGCATACACTCTAAATTCCTTTAAATTCACCAATACTAGATTTTTGGTACAATGAATGGTCTATCTTGGTAAATATACAATATGCACTTGAAAAGAACGTGTATTCTGTAGTCTTTGGATGCATTGTTCTAAAAATATAAATTAAAACAAGGGATTGTTCAGATACATGCCTTTTATTTACTTATTGTTTTTATTATTGACTTTGTTATTCAGTTCACTCGTTCAGTTGTGTCCGACTCTTTGTGACCCCATGGACTGCAGCATGCCAGGCTTCCCTGTCCATCGCCAACTCCCAGAGCCTGCTCAAACTCATGTCCATCAAGTGGGTGGTGCCATCCAACCATCTCATTCTCTGTCATCCCCTTCTTTTCCTGCTCTCAACCTTTCCCAGCATCAGGGTCTTTTCTAATGATTCAGTTCTTCGCATCAGGTGGCCAAAGCATTGGAGCTTCATCTTTAGCATCAGTTATTAGTATTCATTATTTGGTACATATTGATCACTTTTGCTTTTCTGATGAACTTTCCTTTTTAACACTATGAAATAATACTTTTTATCTCTGGTAATACTTATTACGGAAGTCTTTCTTTTTCCTGAACTTAGTATATCCACTCTAAGTTGCATATGCTAACTCGTTGTTTGATATATACTTTCTCTCAAAGTGAGTTTCTTCTCTTTTTTCTTTTTCCTTCTCCATCCAAACTTTAAAGATGATACTTCACTGTCTTCTAGTCTTAAGACTTCTGAGCCGCCATTCAAATTGTATTTATATATCATTTTCAGTTTATCTGCATGTTTTGAAGATTTTTATTTGTCTTTCAACATTTTGATTTTGTGAATATTAACATGGTTTTCTTGGTACCTATCCATTTGAAAATTTCTGAGATGTTTGAAGTTATAAATGTTTGCTATTCACTGCATTTGGATATTTTTGTACATTATTTTTTAAAATAGGTCCCGGTCTTCCCATCTGGTACTCAGATTACACGTATGTTAAACTTTTTAACACTGTCCCACAGGTTTCTGAGACACTTATTTTTCATTTTGAAAATTTCACTTTATTCTCAATTTTTTTTTTTTATGGATAATATCTATTGATCTAGCTTCAGGTTCAGGGATTCTTTCTACTGTCATCTCCCTATGGTTATTATGTTAACTAGTGGAAATTTTAATTTCAGATACTGTATTTTCTACTTATGAAACTTCCATCCAATTCTTTTGTACCATTTCTTTATCTCAGTTGTATTTATTATTTTTTAAATTCAACTCAAGTATATTTTTCTTTACTTGATGAAGCATAGTTAAATACCTGCATTTATGATTAGTTAAATACCTGCATTTGATGATTCCATTCTCTGGGTCTTCACAGGGTTAATATCTCATAATTATATTTTCCCTTGAGAATCAGTCATGTTTTTCTAATTCTTTTAATGTTAAGTCATATCTGTAATATATTCTGTCTATTTAATATCATATTGTACACACACATATCCTTTATAGTCATCTAGAGAATGTTGATGTATTTGTTTCAGCAATCAGCCTAGCTAAGTTCAACCAATTACTACAAATTCTATCTTGTTTTTGCAGCTAGTAGTTCAAATCTAAGTTAACTTTCTCTAAGTGTTTAATGTTTGTTTGCCTGTACCATGGAAATACATGTTTCAGTGATTAGGTTAAGATTTGTGCAAATTCATATGCAGAATCAGAGAATCTTCTTCCCAGCTCCATCTGAAATCTCATTTCCTACTATGGTTCATCAAGCGTTCTTCGCTAGTATTTTTGGTCAGCAGAGTTTCTATACTGAGTGATAGCTGGCTACACTCCACTACTCCATGAGTGGGGGAGAAACAGGACAGGAAAGAAAAATAGTAAAAAATCATGGTCATGATAGTTGCTTCACCAAATTCTGACCAACCTTTAAAATAAGAAATTTGCTTACATTCCAACATTTATTGATAGTTTTTTTTTTTTTTTGGTTCATTATTTTTTAAATTGTAGAATTTATAATTGCAATTAGAATGATGCATGAAATACAGAGGGCTTTCACTGCTAAAGAGCAACCAGAATTTCAGGGAAAATCTTTGTCTTCATTAATAAGATTAATGAAAATATCAAATAAAGTTGTTAAGTCTCCTTCCTGATACTTCATGTAATCAGAATTTCACACAATAAAAAGTTAGCTTTTTTTTAAATTGACAGGTTTAGTTCACTTAGATTTCATATGAAAAAGACAGATACAGATTTTATTTAGATACAGGTTTGACATATTCTATATTTACATAAATATATACATAAAAACAAAGCTAGTTAGGTTAGATTCGGGTACACGTTTATCTAATGGTATCCGCATTGGTAAAGAATCCACCTATCAATGCAGGAGATGCAAGAGACTGGGGTTCGATCCCTAGGTCAGAAAGATTCCCTTGAGTTGGAAATGGCAACCCACTCCAGTATTCTTGCCAGGATATCCCATGGACAGAAGAGCCTGGCTTGCTACAGTCCATGGGGTTGCAAAGAGTCAGACTCGACTGATCACACTTTAGTCTTATCTAATAGGCCCCTTTTTAAAATTAAAAAAAAAATGTTTTCTTATATTTGTCACAATTGATAAACAGATGGCTCTTACCATGTATTCTCTAAACACGTTGCTGGTATAAGACTGAATTTTGTATAGATAATAATATTTAGTGGATTTACTACAGTTTTAAATTTTCTGATATTTCAGTCAATAATTTCTGATTTATTTTCTTTGCCCAAGATATAATTATGCCACCTAAATTATATAAATTTTTGTATTTTATTTTATTTTATATAATTTGCCTTTTGCCATAATTAATGATAATGGAGGTATTTTATATATAACTTTATTTCATCTTTAAATATTACATTGGACTTTCTGGCATTTATTGACACAATAATTTACATTGACCTATTATTTTTATGGAGATAAATTCATATTTATAGGTTGTTCTACATTGATATATTCTCTCATAGTAGGGGTGAATGCTCATATCCCATTACTGATGCTTCCTTAGTAGTTATAACATTTCATCATCTATCCAGTTTTAACTTTATTCTGTCCAGAAAATGTGTGGGTTCATTTTAATTCATTGATTAGTTGGAAAAGAATTCTTCACAAAAAATACAAATCTTTTTCCTCCTTTTATTGAAGCTAGAAAGTCCTGAAAGGCCATATATTCTGCTTTTCCCTCAGGCCCAATGGAAAAGCACCAGTTCCTGAGGAATAACTGATTTTAGCTTCCCCTTAAATACATTTATAACTCTATTTAATTCTCAGATCTAGTATTAAAAAACCCCATTGCCTACAGAAAATCACTAATAAGGTGTACATTTAATTTAACCTCTACCTTTTTCTGACCCAGTTTCTCATTTAGTTCAGAACTTCGGCATACAGAGGCATGTTATTTATTTGCTTCCTTTAACATCAGAATTTTATCACTCTTAATTGTTTGTACTATCAACTCTATGAATTCTATTTCATCATATGTGCAATATTCTAATTTTTTAGCTAAAACAATAAAATGTTATCTGTGTTAGGATCAAAATAGGAGTTTTCTTGTATCCTACATTTTTAAATAGCTTTACGGTCCTCATTGGTCATACTTTGAAGATTTTCAAATGTGATTGAATAACATTTTTTTTTTTGCAATCGTAAATCAATTCAGATTGCTTTCAAATCTCAATAGCAACACTTTTGGGTATCTATAAGCAGTCACCATCAATTTTCCACTCGGACATGGAACGTGTAAAATAGAAAAAGTAAACTATTGGTGCATTATAGAAACATACTATAACAGTTAATTCAATCTTGTCTGACAGGGTATTTAAATTAGTCTTATAGATAATTGTTATAAAGATGGCTAATTTCCCCCTATCAATAATAGCTATATTTCCCATATTCAACTCTCTAAGCCAATTTTGAAATTCAGGTTACTTAACAATTTTCATTGATTATAAATGCTATTTTGGTTTGGCATTTTTCATACTTTCAAATTAAAGCAATAGAAACTAAAAATCAAAGCATTTTATGTGTTGAAATGATTCTAAAGTGTGCATAGTGATTAAAATCACTGAAAGGCTTTACATTTTTATGGGTACTTTACTCTGGGAGCACTTCAATAATTTTAAATTACTCTTCACTATACAAAGCAGTTTAAATTTATTGGAAATGAAATCTGGAAGAGTTCAACTTCTGGGCAATGTTGTACATACTGCTTGAAAATTACTAAGAGCACTTTAGTGTTTTTTATAAGCACTTCATTTAAAGGTGATCTGAGCTTTGGTGTGGAATGATATTAGAAAGATCTAGAGTTGCTGGAATCACTCCAACTTCAATTCCAATTTGAAAAATGGAAGTTTTTTGATAAATAAACTAATTTGATACTGCTTAATTTCTCAATTATTTCTAGTATACATTTAATAAACAAACATATTTTAAAATATTTGTTAAAAATCTAACTTTCAGAATAATTCACAATTTATTTCAGGAAAATAGGTGAAGTTCCAGTGATTATAATTTGTAATGTCAGACTAACGGCCAAGGGAAGATCACAGAAATTCTGATTCTACCAAAACTGTGCCATCAAATGATTTTACATTATCTACTATATGTTATACCAGTATATGTTACTGCAACAAAGTGCGTTATACAATAAGTTAACATTAATACAATATGGATGTATTAGTAGTAGATATATTATTTCACTAAATAACAAATTGGATATATAAATTTCAAACAATAACTATTATTTTGCAAGTGTGACTATCTCAGAATTGGTAACCTTAAGTATGAATAGAATTTTCAGGGAGAGATACAATCTTCAGAATAATGACATTTATAAAAGTAATATTAAGAGCATGCTGTCTAATAGCTTTAACATCTTAGCAGTGTGTTTTCTCTCCCTGATGTAACTTCACGTTTACAT